>NW_007776428.1:0-3557 GCF_000696425.1 Galeopterus variegatus | reverse complement strand
AGCCCTCACAATGGGATTAGTGGCCTTATAAGAAGAGGAAGAGTGTCCAGAGTATTCTCTCTCTCTCACTCTCTCTCTGTGATGTGAGGACATTGCAAGAAGGCGGCTATCTGCAAGCCAGGAAGAGAGCCCTCACAGGGTACCAAATCTGTCCATACCTTGATCTTTGACTTACCAGCCTTCAGAACTGTGAGAAATACGTATCTGTTTAAGCCACGCAGTCTCTGATATTCTTTTATGGCAGCCTGAGCAGACTAATGCAGACCCTTAGAGAGTTTCTGACAGAACTGAAGCTTCTGATGCTTGCCTGAGTGAACCAAGACCACACCTTGTTCCTACCACTAGGGTTGCCAGAAATTTTTTTAGAAGGGTGGCCAGTTAAATTCAAATTTCAGGTAAACAACAAATAATTTTTAGTATAAGTATGTCCCATGCAATATTTGGGACATACTTATACTAAAAAGGGATTTACTAGTATTTATTTCTGGCATTTTATCTGGCAACTCTATCACTCCACTGTTTAAACTCATCTCAACACTGTAACAGCCAATAACTGGCCTTGAGAAAATCTCCATCTATGTATTTTCTTTTTAGTTCTACTTTAATGGGGATAAAAATAGCACCTCTGCCATAGAGTCATTGTGTGGATTAAATAAGTCCATATGGGAAAACGTGCTTAGAAATAATCATTGTTATTGATATTATGAATATTATATATTTTGAACAATGCTTGGGAAGAATCTGGTAGAGGTTTCAGGCAAGAGACTCAGCCACAAGAAGATTGAAGGATTCTGGGCTCTTCCCAGCCAGATGGGGGTCCCCCAGCATCAGTACCCAGCCTCGCCTTTGCACAGTGGAAGAAATCGATCTTGTTTGAAGCCCCTTGTCCTCCAGGTGGGACACTGGGAGGCCACTCACCTGAGGCTGATGGGTCCCAATCCCTAGGGACGCCCCATAAAACCCACTGGGCAGGGTGTTGCTGGGGCAGGCCTTCAGGGAGGCCCTAGAGGGTCAAGTGCGTCCTCCCTACATGCCCAACCTCTGGCGGCACAGCAGCATGTCTGAAAGCTCCCCAGGAATGGCTGTTATAGCCAAGGTGGCAGTGGGGGGCCCGGATGACAAATCCCTAGCAAAAATCCCACTTTCAAATCTTCCCATGGTGCCAGGCACTGGGTTAAGCACTTTCTCCATGTGATCCCATCTCCCTTGCACAGTAGCCTTGAGACAATGCCACCGTGATCCCCACTTGCTAGAAGAAGCTGAAGCTCAGAGAGACTAAGAAACTTGCCTCAGGTCACAGAGCTTGTAAACTGCAAAAGTGGAGTTTAAATCCAGGACTCTGCCCATGACAGAGTGTGAGATGGGGGGGATTTGAGAGGCGTGCTCAGGTAGTTCAGTTCAGCCTCCCAACCATCCTTGGGCCAGGCAGGCTGGCAGCCCAGGCAGTCAGGCCTCACTGATAGACCCTTAAGCCCCTGGAGGTGTTCTCTCCGCAAGCTCCCAGTCCGCACCCTGTGCTCACCTGGGCTGATATTGATGTCCGTTTGCGGAAAGGCCTGTACAGAGAGGAGGGCCAGGGAGGCTGCGGCCCATAGCCCCCACCGTTGCATCCTGAGCCCTGAGAAAGCTGCCTCCCGGTCTGTGTGGAGGAAAGAGGCTCTTCTGCAGCAGCTTGGGTCCAGGATTGCTCTCCTAGGTTCAGGCGGGCCTGCAGAGAGCTGGGACAGACTCCTCCCTCTCCTCTCTCCTCTCTCCTCCCTCCTCTTTGCACTGCTGGAGACAGCTCAGAGTGACAGGTGAAAGCAAAGCAGCCCTGGGTCACTCCCCCTCGGAGAACTGAGAGAAACCTTAGCTCTCCAGTCCTGCCTCTGAGCCACTTCGTGGCCTTGGGTGTGCAACCACTTCTCAGTGACTCAGTTTCCTCCCCCATCAGATGGGCTGATAATGGAGCTCACATTGCAGCTTGTCACAGGAGATAAAACAGCTTGGCCCCCACAGAGTAAACATGTCCCAGAAGGTAAAAATACAAGTCAGCATTGAGTGCAGAGGTCTCCTGGGCCAAAGGTAACACACTCAGGGATGTGATTTGTTTGGTCCATGCAGTGTTTTGAATTTTTTTTAAAAAAAATTACTGTCAGGGTATACAATCAGAAGATTTTAGGTGTAAGTCCAGATTTCGGCCTTCCATTGAACATCTGAAGATCTGACAAGATCTAGCGTGCAATTCTACAGTGCAATAGTTGCAGAGGTCTGAGAAAGGGCACCCCCTTCAGGCGGGATCTGTCTACTTCATTTCACCGAAGTTCCCACCCCATTGGTCTGACCCTGAAGGCGTCAGGGTCTCCCAGGGTCCCTCCTAGGGTTAAAGGAGGCATCTGTAGAAGGTTCAGCACAGAGTGTTAAACAGAGTAAGTGCTCAACGAAGAGCAGCAAGTGTCACCACTAATGCATCTCTATTGTGTGGTTTGTTCAGACTTAAATGTTTTAAAATCCTCTGGTCTTTCTATTGGGATCTCCCTGCATTTATGGAGGATTAACATTTCTAAAAATCAGAGTCTTTCTCCCTCACTTTGAGCGTTCTTAGGTAAGTCACTTTGCCTCCATGAGCCTCAGTTTCCTCCTCTAAAAGTTGGGAGATAAAAAAAGTACCTGCCTCATGAAGATTAAATGAAATAATTTGTTTACGCTACTTAGCATAGATGCTGGCAAGTAGTTGGTACTCAATGAATGACGGGAAATTTCGCTATTATTGTCACCAGTCTGGTGCAAGACTTTCCCCGGCATCACCCACATGGTCCCCACCACACTCTCCCTCTTTCCTCTCAAAACATGCTCAGCCAGGTTCCCTGACACCTTGTGTGGCTGGCACTCATGAGGAGAACTAGAATGTGTCGATTGGGCTTCAAAGTCATTCGTTTTCTTTCTGGAACACCTGCTGCTGCGCTCGTGAAGAATAACTTCACTCATGCCCACATGGTGTGCCTTGCCTTGCTGGCACTGGAACTGAAATTCTGCCAAGGCCTGATTCAGGATACAAGCACAACTCAGGCTTAACCTCATTGCCTGCAGCCTGCCTAGGGTATACCAGTTGCCTCAAAACTATCACACTGGTTCATACACCAGAGCATGCATATCTATTTATTTATAAATGACATGCATTTAATATATATTTATAAGTGATGTGCAGGTACTACCTATTGTACTAATATATTATGTCTGTTATAAAACACACACTCTAGAATTGACATTGCTAACAGTTGGTACAAAATAGAAACATAAAAGAAAGTTTGGATATTTTCTCTCTACTCCCCATCACCTTGTGCACGGTACTTTGGAGGTCCCTGCTGCTGTGTCCCTGGGGGCAGCCTGGAAATCAAACATGTCCACCTGGGTGTGATCATATTAGAGTGGGAGAAAGGAGATTCCAATGCAGGGCACTGGAATCTTTTTTCTTCAAAAAGTGGAGAATCCTTCAATTTGGCGAATAACTCCCCTAAATTATCTGTGTTATAATGTACCGTCTGAAGGTTTTTGCAAATCAGTGCATGCTTCTTCTC
>NW_007776427.1:2190-3557 GCF_000696425.1 Galeopterus variegatus | reverse complement strand
CGTGATGAGAGCGTTTCCTCCTCTTCCTCCCAGCTAGTCCATGAGCAGGTGCTCGTGAGCATGGACACCTGCTGACTCGCCTCTTCCAGGACAGTATGGGGGGCGTGCGGTCCCAGCCTCCTGGCACCCCCTTCTGGCTTGCACCTTCCTCTGTGCTGGGGTTGCTTGTCTTCCAGGGACAGGTGACATTCTGGGGCAGTTTTTCCCTGTGAGTTAGGCCCTTTTTTCTTTAGTTCCATCAAAAGAAAATAGGAATTCTTAAAAGGCACTTCCTAAGAAAATGAAGGCGAAACAAAACAAAAACCAAAATCAAAGTCCAAAAACAGAGAGTGGGCAGAGCTCATAGAGTGTGGCACACATCGCGGAGGCAAAGGCTCTGTCCAGCTCTGCTCTTTGCCACGATCCTTTTTCTTTCCGGCTTGATGATCACAGCTGCAGGCACATGCCGCCAGCGAGGCCTCAGCATGGGCAGCTCTGGCTGTTCACCTGTCTCCACCCCACGGAACCCTAGTGGGAGCTGCCGTCATCACGCTAGGGACACAGAGCCAGTGAACAGCAAGGCTCCTCAGCTTTGACACCAAGCGTGTGGGACCCGGAATCTGTGTCCCACCTCTAACCCGGCCACTCGGTGCACCCTGCCCGGGAGATATGCCCACCTGCCCTCCCATGTGATTCTTGCACCAGCCGTCCCTCTGAGGTCCCTGAGATGGGTGCATCCCTGCCCATTTCTCTTGCTCCACCTGCTGGGACACCAAAACCAGTGGTAATTAAGTCCCTCTCTGCAGTCATGTGACTCTTGGCCTCTTCCCCGTGATGACCGCCTGTAACAGGTGTCCGGTCTCATCAGTGGCTGCACAGCCCCCGCGAGTCTCATCACCGCAGCTTCCCGTCCCCAGAGGAGACCTCCTTTCTCTTCCCTGAGTCTCCTTCATGAGGGATGAAGCGTCAGCTCATCCCTCTAGAGGGGTATTTCTTTCCAGATTCTACCACCACGAGTGTCTAACATGAAATCACAGCCCTTTGCACATAAAGTAACAATATGAACACGGTGGGCAGAGGGCCCGTGAGAGGCCGGGGCTCTCAGAGCCTGAGGGCTCCCTGCAGGGGCCACAGCCCCGGCCAGCCCTGCCCAATGGCGCCCCAGTGTCACGGGGAAATCCTCAGCATTTAACTTCCTGTGCCATTTACGCCTTCCAAATTGCTTTGTGTTCTGTGCTACAGAAAACGTTCCAGTCTGCACACTGGCAGCAGGGCTTGTGATGAGTGCTTCCCAGGGGACTTGGCCAGTTTCCTTCCGACTTCGTGGGGTATTCCTGCTTCTACCCTGGTGTTCAAGTACAGCCAGCTTTTGCTATTTATTTCATCTT
>NW_007776427.1:0-1403 GCF_000696425.1 Galeopterus variegatus | reverse complement strand
ATCTTTATCGTAAAATGTCACACTTTGCCCTACGCTCCCTGGGAGCAGCTGAATATCAGGTTCCTTGGATTCACCTGGACTTTGCATAATCTATCTGATGGTCCATGAATCCTCACTATGTAGTTCAGTAAGATCACCATGTTACCTGTCTGATAAACACGAGCATTTCCTTATGAAGGGGTCAGAGTGACTGATCACCACAGAATTATCTTCCTTGTAGCTTTAATGAGTTGGGAAGTCAGTTATTCGGGCATGTTCCAGAGCACTGACACAGGCAGGTTGTCTTCAGCCTGTGCTGGGGTGGGAGAGAGCTATCCATGAGCCAGTTACCAATGAGCAAGACTCTGCTCTAATCAAAGTGTGTTCCTGTGGCCTTACTTGTGAGAATTGGCCTGTGGCTTCAAGCCTAAAAGATGAGCCACTTTATGTGCATTTAGCAGGTGAGAGCTTTAGTAAAAATGCTAACTGGGGCTCATGTACACCAGGTCTCCAGGCCCCTCAGCCCCTATACCAGGGAAATGCCTAGGATGAGACACATGGTGCTGCGAGGGCACTTGAACCCATCAGTAAAGTTAGGTCAAAGGAAGGAAAATCAGAAGCACCGAGAGAAGAGAAAACCCTCCGAGGTCCCGGTGCGATCCACGGCTACTTGTCCGCAGGGACTCTGTGCAGTCCCCGCCTCTCTCCACATCTACACACCACTAGTTGCCAGTAGCAACTGCCTGCTTTCTCGGAGTCAGGGAAGTATACATGGTAACGTTCAATTTTAAACAAAGCACTGATGAATGAGGAAGATCCAGTCTCCCTTGATTTAGGGGAGTTGGCCGATGTCATGTCTTAGGTTTGAATGTATTTCCAGATCTGGCGCTCCAGTTGGGTAAGGTGGTGAATGTGCATTTAGAAACGTGCCGTGTTAGAGTCTTGCGGCATTAAATGGCCTCTTCAGTGGGATACGTCACACGAGGGTTCTCACCGTCCTGGCCAGCTGCTGACGGGGTTCGTTCTTGGGGTTCAGGCATTTCTACTGAAATTTAACCATTGTGCTTGCTTTCAGATTTGCCGCTGCACATGTGAATGCCACAACACAACCTTCTGTGACAAACACAGTATTTTCCTGTTCCATCTGGACTCGAGATACCGTCAAATTGTAACTGAGTGTCTTGAGATTTGAGACTGTCAGGACACAGTGCAAGCTCTCCAGATGAGTGTCCCCTCAGCTAACTTGTCACATAAGCGTATCTGGCTGATGTGCTTGGCCCCAATGCTGAATCTCATCATGAATCTCAACTTTTGGTCTAGGATCCTTTTCTACAAGGGACAAGTGTCAAAATATTCTCTGAAGAGTCTGATCTAAAGTAACACAACTGCTATTCACCAAGAGAAGAAGTTCTATCAAAGTCAGC
>NW_007776426.1:1984-3557 GCF_000696425.1 Galeopterus variegatus | reverse complement strand
CTAACTGTCTGGGAGCCATTCTGACTTCTTTAGGTAATACTGCATTTTTATACTGTGATTCATTGATTGGTTTTATATTTTCACTCTCATTGAGTAGTCTGTTTCTTTATTTATACAATGATGATGATAATAATAGGAACTTTCTTACAGGCTTTATCAGATGTCTCTTATAAGACGCCTCAGATTCAGCCATATCTATATCTGGGATCCCGGCCATTTGTTTAGTCCTAGCCTCCACCTTGGCCACCGATTCCAGTGACAAGGCATAGGAACCACGTGCCCACTGGATTGCCCCCAGATGTGCCCTGGGATTGCACCTCTTACTAAAGCATGTGCACAGAAGACTTGCTTTAAGCTCTGTATTCCAGGAAACGTGAACTAAGACATAGGCGCATTTTGAGGATTAAATGAGATACCACACATCAGGTGCTTGACCCTGTGCCTATTATACACACACCGATTATTCAGTAAATGTCAGCTACTCTTCTGGGAGGCATTGTAATGTTATGATTTGAATCATGGGCTCCAGAGTCAGACATACCTTTGTGTGACCTAAGGCAAATTGCTTGATCTCTGTGCCTCAGTTCCTCTTTCAGCAAATGGAAACAATCATAATACCTAAGTAATAAGGTAGCAAAAAGGAACAAATGATATACTATACAGTACATACAAATGTACTTAGAATTGTGGGCACATCATAGATGCTTAATAAATATTAACTGTTGTTGTGCGTTGTATAATTATTTATGTACATTTCTAATCTTCCCCACTAGACAGTAAACTTCTTCAGTCTTGGTCATTTCCTAGTCATGTTTGCTGATTCTAAAGGAGTTAGAATCTCACATGGTAGCTAAACATTTCTTCAGTGAACTAACAAGGAAAATCCAGTTCACTCAGGATAGACTTTGTAAATATATTGGTTCTTCTCATACTAATCTATTCAAGAAGGTAGCCAAGGCACGGTGTTTGAAAGAAGGCCTCTAGGTTCTACACTAAAATTTGGAAGTGGTTGGCTTCTGGGCTCCTAACCTCTGTTGATGAAGCAGATTCAGGAAAAAAGAAAAGAGATCCTTTAAAAACCAGTAGTTGGGTAGGTGACGGTGCAGAAGCCCTATGTCCTCCTCATTTTCCATTTTAAAATCTCCATGTCTAGCCTTGAATCTTAAATTGATGTGTTTGCTACTTTGGCTGAAAAATTCTGTTTTGAATTTATAGGCCTTGTCTTTGCAGTTTTCCCCTGTAGGCTTAACAAGGGAAAGGTCAGGACATTGCTAAGCTGGCAGCGAATGGTTTCTGCATTAGTCAGTGGACATGTAAACAATATCAGAAGAATTGCTTCAGGCTGAGATTTCTGAGTGCTATGTATATGGGGTTGCAGATCACTTTATATTTTATTTTATTTCGAAAGCCTGAGAAATAAAATAAAAACACCCAGTTGACAGATGTGTAGGAACAGCCCCTGCAGCCATTTATGTTGCAGATACATCCCATGGGCTTTCAGAGATGGGCTAGAGTGGACACATTCCACTCTTTAATGTCCCAAGCTCTCTAAGAACTTCACAGTTCTATGGAC
>NW_007776426.1:0-1089 GCF_000696425.1 Galeopterus variegatus | reverse complement strand
AGTGGACACATTCCACTCTTTAATGTCCCAAGCTCTCTAAGAACTTCACAGTTCTATGGACAAGCTGCGTTCTTGATGTAAACATAGCTTGGGTTTCCTCTGGGGTACTCAGATTTGTGGAGAGTGTACATTTGGCAGCCAGTTAGGTGTCTCATTTTTCCCTTTTCCTTTGTCTCCAGTGTTCAGTTGCTTCATTCCCTGGCCTTTGTGCCTGCAAAGTTGATGGTGAATGTGTCTTTTCCCTCGGGTCTCCAAATATGAATTCAGAGGGGATGCCATCATTGCTATATAACTTTCAGAGGAAGATGGTAAATTTGTGATACACATAGCTGTTTCTAAATTCACTTTTGAGGTCCTTTCCAAACCTGAGACGGGTCTAGCATAGTGGCTGAGGTGCTCTGTACAATCACACCATCTGGATGAAGTCCTGGGTCCATGTTGGGCAACCTTAACCTTTCTGTGCCTCAGTTTCCTCCCCCTGTAAAATGGGATTATTATAAAGATGAAATGAGATGATGTTCNTCTATACCTGGTGAATCCTACCCGTCGAGGTCCCACTTACATGTCGCTTCATCTATGAGGCCTTCATTTGTTCTGAGCACCTGGTTGCTCCATTCTCTGGTCTCCTGGCATTTTTCATGTTAAGCTAAGACTGGTCATCTGCTTCTTGGTCTCCTCTACAGACTATGAACTCCTCAAAGACAGGGAGTATATCTTATTTATCTTTGTACTCCCTTTGACCAGCAAGGTGCCTTGTTTGTGGAACCAATGAATCTGCACTAATAAGATGGAAATCTTTCAATGTTGAGGTGTGACACCGTAGTAGGTAGAATAAAGATCATTGTTTATGAAGGTGAGCGTGGGGCAATTTTCCTGAAAACAAAACTCTAAATTTACCTCTCTTTTTCCCTCATTCCCTTCCTCCTGCCTACTTCCAACTCCCTCCAGGTGATGAGCAGCCGTTTTCTGCCCTATGACAACATCATCACAGATGCCGTGCTCAGCCTTGACGAGGACACAGTGCTTTCAACGACAGAGGTAAGAACCGTGCCTGAGGAGCGGGTGGGTGGGCTCTTCAGGCAGTTGCCC
>NW_007776425.1:2478-3557 GCF_000696425.1 Galeopterus variegatus | reverse complement strand
AGTGGCTACCTCCATGTCAGCAAAATCTTTCTTTAAAAAAAGGGTATAAAAAACAAAAACAAAAAACCTTCTCTATAAGATGTGAAGGGGAAAAATTAGTGGGAGAAGGTGAATGATACTTCCACTCTGCCTCATATGAAATATGAAATAATATGCAGTGTGAATATAAATGTAATAATATAGAACACGGAATAATTGGAAACATCCTAAATGTCATCCTTACCTCACACCATATATGAAAGTTAACTAGAAAAAAAAAATTAAAAAATTAAAAATTAACTGGAACAGATCACAGAAATAAATGTAAACCCTAAAACTATAAAATGTAAAGAAGAAAAACATAGGAGAAAATATTTATATCCTTGAATTAGACAAAGGTTTCTTAGAACACAAAACCACAAAACATAAAAGAAAAAAATTGACAAATTGGATTTTATCAAATTAAAAACTTTAGCTCTTTGAAAGACACAATAAGAAAAAAAGCAAGCCACAGGCAGGGAGAAAATATTACATATATCATACAAAGGACTTGCAATCAAAATATATAAATACACAACTCAACAATAAAATGACAAATAATCCAATTTAGAAATGGGCAAAGGTGTTGAACAGACATTCCCCCAAAGAAGATATCAAATGGCCAATAAGCACATGAAAACATGCTCAACATCATTAGTCATTACGGAAATGCAAATCAAAACCACAATGAGACACCACTCCGCAGACACTGGGAAGGCTAGAATAAAGAAACAATAACAAGTGTTGTTGAGGATGTGAAGAAATTAGAACCCTCATAAACTGCTGATGTGAATGCAAAATGGTGAAACTGCTTTGGAAAACAGTTTGGTGGTTCCTCAAAAAGTAAAACATAGAGTAACCATATGACCCAGTGATTTCGCTCCTAGTTATACCAAAGACAATTGTAAACATATGTCCATAGAAAAATTTGTACATTGTATCAATCTATTTCTGTTGCTTATAACAAAATACCTGAAACTGGATGACTTATAAAGAAAACAAAATTTGGGCCGGCCCGGTGGCGCACTGCTACAGTGCGCCGCTTGGGAGCGCGGCGGCGC
>NW_007776425.1:0-748 GCF_000696425.1 Galeopterus variegatus | reverse complement strand
TAATGAAAATGTTTTGGTGTAATAGTGATGGTTGTACAACTTCGTGAATATGCAAAAAAAAAACACTGAATACACACTTTAAAAGGGTAATTTTTTTTTTTTTTTAAAAAGATGACCAGTAAGGGGATTTTAACCCTTGGCTTGGTGGTGTCAGCACCACGCTCACCCAGTGTGCTAACTGGCCGTCCCTATATGGGATCCAAACCCATGGCCTTGGTGTTATCAGCACCACACTCTCCTGAGTGAGCCACGGGCTGGCCCCCAAAAGGGTAAATTTTATGGTATGTGAATTATATATCAATTTTTGGAAAGAGGAGAAAAAATAGAAATACTCTTACAAAGTAATAAGATGAACAATTCAATGAAAAACAATCAAAAAGATTTCAAATTACACCTCAAAGAAGGAGATTTATGAATGCCAGTTAAGTACATTAAAAGATGCTAAACACCATTAGTCATTAAGGAGATGCACATTAAATCATTAATGAAAAGACTTATAAAAAGCTTTGGCAAGGAGATGGAGCAACTAGAATTCTCATACACTGCTAATGGGACTATGAAATGGTACTACCACTTCGGAAAACAGTTTGTCAGTTATTTAACAATGTTTAAATGTACTGCTACCATATAACCCAGCCATTCCATTCCTAGGTATTTACCTTAAAAAAAAATACAGTTTATTATTTTTATTTATTTTTTTTTTTTTTTTAAAGATGACCGGTAAGGGGATCTTAACCCTTGACTTGGT
>NW_007776424.1:2018-3557 GCF_000696425.1 Galeopterus variegatus | reverse complement strand
CCCTTTTTTATTTACATTTATTTTATTTTTAAACTCCTAAATATTCATGTTTTACCAAATTTAAAAAAATACTATATCTAAATACTGAGCATTTTTTTCAACTTTTGGCAATTACTTGCTGCATGCCAAGAAGGTATGAGGCACTAATCTAGGCAAGGCACATGGGATATTTTGATGAATAAAATAAATGAAAATTTGGTGCCCAGAGAGATCAAGCATTATCGTAGTAGACAGACTAAAAAATTAAATGATAAACAAGTTACATATTATTTGCTGTGGAAAATATTTATTTTTAAAGAGGGGAAAAAGATAAAATGATTGTAGGTGTTTGCTATTTTTTTTTTTTTCCTTTTTTGTCTTTTTCCGTGTACGGCAACGGATCGCAACCCTCAGTGTCGCGCCCGTACTGGACCGGGACTGGCTACGGGATCGCAACCCTCGGTGTTGCTCCCGCACCTCGCTCAGCCAGTGAGCGGGAACCGGTCTGTATGTGGGATCCGAACCCTCGGCGGGAGTGCGCCACTGGGCTGGCCCGGTGTTTGCTATTTTAAATAGAGTGTGTAACACAGTCCTCAGATAGAAAGTAGCATTTGAAACAGGACTTATGTATACTTGGAAAAGATTGTCCCTAGGAAAATGATTGTTCCGTCCAATGAGAAAGTGCATGGCATTTCTGAGAAACAAGGAGCCCAGAATAACTGAAGCAAAATAAGTTAAGAAAACAGAGAGCAAGATCAGAGAGAGAATGGTAACCTGATCTGATAGGTCCTCAAAGGTCATTGTGAGGACTGACTGTCACCACAAAGGAACAGCTGATAAGTTTTGAACAGAGAAGTGAGATGCTCAGACTTACCTATTTAAAAAATTAAAAGGGGGGAGGGAGAGAAAAGAAAATAAATATACCCATTCTGTATTTTGTGTCAAAAACAGATGGTGGGGCACAGGCCATTGAGAACGAGCACTTAGAAGCACACTGCAACAATTCAGGTAAGAGTATTAGACCAGGATTACAGCAGGAGATATGAGGAAGTCATTGTATATCAAACAAACTTTGAAGGTACAGTCAATAGGATTTTCTAAAATATTAGATGGGAAAGAAACTAGAATGAAAGGAATGAAGGATGACTGCAAGGTTTATGGCCTGGACAATGAATAGAACTGTCATTAACTGAAGCGCAAGGTTTATGGCCTGGACAATGAATAGAACTGTCATTAACTTAAGTGGGGCAAGTTGAGGGTGGAAGAGATTTAGGAGTGAAAACTAGTAGTTAAAATGTGAACATGTTACTTTTGAAATGTCTATTCAAGTAGAAATTTAGAATAGTTAATGGGGTACATTGCTTGGATTATTAAATAGAGGGGAGGATGGGAAGCATAAATTTGGGAATTTTCAAACTGTATTTATATCTATGACTGTATTGATACCTACATCTACTACTTCAGTTGAAATACAGATACAGATATTTAGATTTAGGTACGTGTAGTAACTGGGAGAATGGCTAAGATCACCAAGGGCCAGAATTTCAAGAAAAAAGAAAA
>NW_007776424.1:0-458 GCF_000696425.1 Galeopterus variegatus | reverse complement strand
ATGTTCTTCTTATAGAGACTCCAGTATATCAGTCATTTCACAGACCAAGAAAAAGAACTTCAAAATTAGCTTTATTATTTAATAGCCAGAAGAAAAATGGTAGTCAAATTAACATTTCTTAATAATCAAGTTTAAAAAGGTAGTATGTCTTACTTTGTCTAGTATCAATAAGAGTCTGTCATAGCAACTGCAGGTCTACAGCTTGTAGGTTGCTTGGATTGTTGTGGTGCTGTGAGTATTTCAAGCATGGTAAGACCAGGCAAGCTATGAACCACCAACATCCCCATCTTTTGCTTCACATAATTTCTTTTTTTTTTTTTTTTTTAACTCACTACATGTATAGTCAGAATAGATCTCCTTAGGATTTGTTTACTTATTGCCACTTAGCCCGCTGGTAATTGTAGAATAAAGTGATTTTTAAGAGGCTTTACTAGATGCCTAATTCATTTTTTCTGATT
>NW_007776423.1:2985-3557 GCF_000696425.1 Galeopterus variegatus | reverse complement strand
ATATTCCCATTCCAAAAGGAAATAGGCCAAAAGAAAGGTGTAATAGGTCCCAAACAAGTCCGAAACCCAGCAGAGCAGGCATTGAATCTCAAAGCTGGCAAATCATGTGCCTTGACTCCATGTTTGACCTCCTCTGCACACTTGTATAGGGATTGGGTCCCTAAGTCCTTGGGTAGCTCTGCTCCTATGGATTTCCTGGTCTCAGTTGATGCTTTAGCTCTCACAAGCTGGCATTGCACTCTGGTAGCTCCACAAGTCTGGGATCTCCATGGCAGTCCTGCTCTCACGGCTCCACTAGGCATGATGTTGGTATAGGCTAGCATTCTGCGAGCCTAAAGACTTAACACTACATGGACACCGCCAAGGCTTCCAGCTTGTACCAAGGCTTCTAGCTTGTATCTTCCAAAGCTGCAGGTCTAGCCTCACAAGGACCAATTTAGCCATGGTTGGAGCAGCCAAAGCAGCTGGGATGCTGGTGCTGGAAACAGTTTCCCAAGGTGGTCCTGAGCAGTGAGCCTGTGGATGGTGCTCATGTGAATGGTTTGGTTTTTAAGTTGTGTTGCTCCAGCTCT
>NW_007776423.1:0-1175 GCF_000696425.1 Galeopterus variegatus | reverse complement strand
AATAGCTAGAGGAGAGACTTTTGAATGTTTTTTTCCACAAAGAAATAATAAATACATGAAGTGACTCATACGTTAAGTACCCTGAACTGATTATTATACAACATATATATGTAGCAAAATATCAGATTGTATTCTATAAGTTTGTATAATTACAGTGTGTAAGTTAAAATAAAATAAAAAAGGAAAAACGTTACATAAGAAGTTGAAACCATAGTATAACAAACATCCATATACTCTCCATTCAAAATCAAGGAATGTTAACATGATGCTCTGTTTACTATCTCTGTCTGTGTCTCTCTTTCTTGCACA
Source organism: Galeopterus variegatus (assembly GCF_000696425.1). Lineage (NCBI taxonomy): Eukaryota > Metazoa > Chordata > Mammalia > Dermoptera > Cynocephalidae > Galeopterus > Galeopterus variegatus. The sequence goes on along the minus strand of NW_007776423.1, from coordinate 866 downwards.
ATAAAATTTTCCATTCCACTGGAAAGTACATTGTAGACATGTATCACACTTTATCTCTAAATACTTGATCAGACATCTTCTAAAGATAAGGACAATCTCCTATATAATCATAATACTATTATGAGTCATAAGAAAATTAACAGTTATTTCAATTTTTTCAATTGTCTCAAAAATTTTTTTGGAGCTTTTAAAATTTTTTTTGGAAATAGGTTCCAGTCTAGGATCCCACAGTGCCTTTGATTGTCATTTTTCTTAGACCCTTTTAATGTGGAATAATCATACCNATCCCACAGTGCCTTTGATTGTCATTTTTCTTAGACCCTTTTAATGTGGAATAATCATACCTCATGTCTCTCTTCCCCCTCACTATTTTTCTTTTTCCCTGACATTTTACATTTTGGCAAGTTCGGGCTAGTTGTCTTATAGAATGTCCCACATTCTGAATTTCTCTGATTATTTCCACTTGGTGTCATTTAACTCATTCCTCTATCCCTTTTATTTCCTGTAAATTGAAACTCTGTATAAAGGTTTAATTAGATTCAAGTCAAACTTTTTTGTGAGAATACATTATAGGTGATGTTTTAGATTTTATATTGCATCACACACCAGGGGGCACAAAATATAAGCTAGTTCCACTACTAGTGGTGCTAATTTTTATTAATTAGTTAGGTTGTCCATCATCAGATCAGAACAACATTAAAGTTGAAAATGTAGTACCAAGAATTCCCATACACTCTTCATCTGGAATTCCCAGATGTTGTGTTGGTATTTTAAAATTTTTGCTTTACCATTTCATTCTCTCTCCCTCTCTAAAAAAAAAATGTATATATAATATATATATATTCCTGTATCATTTGAGATAGGTT
>NW_007776422.1:8787-9061 GCF_000696425.1 Galeopterus variegatus | reverse complement strand
AGCAGAAATAGCACTGGTTTTGGAATCATATGTATCTAAATTTATATCTTAGCTCTTGCACGTTGTGGTTGTGTGATCATGGATAACTTAGTTGACATTGATGTTCTAAAAGTTTCAACCCAGGTTCAAAATGACCTGATATTAGGTAGGGTGGTATATGTATGAGTGTGTGTGTGTGTGTGTGTGTGTGTGTGCAAAAGAAAGATCTCTCTCTATATAACTCCCTGACCCCAGCATCCTGGATGGTCCAAGCACAGTATGTCATAAGAGCAGA
>NW_007776422.1:5503-7337 GCF_000696425.1 Galeopterus variegatus | reverse complement strand
AAATAAAGAATGGATCATCTCTATGAGCTGCTCTGACTTGTTAAAGCAGGCACTGAAAAATATGGCAAAGTCCTGCAAAAGACCCTGTGTTGGTTTTAAAATATCTTAATAAATTGTTTGGTACTCTTTCCTTTGAAAGGTGGGTCCTAACTTCCCTCTCCTTAAATGTGGGTTGTACTTAGTGATGGGCTTCTAATGAATATAATATGGTGGAGTTGAAGATGTGTAATGTTTGACATTAGGATGCATAAGGCTTCTTCTTTGCACTCTCTCTAGGGGCAGCCAATTGCCATGTCATGACAACACTCAGCTGACCTGTGGAGAGGTCCATATGGTAAGGAACCGAGGCCTCCTACCAACAGCCATGTGAATGAGCCATCTTGGAAATGGTCAACTAGCTCCATTCCAGTTGTTTGATGACTACAAACAACCTGGGCTGATATTCTGAGTGCAGCCTCATGAGAAACTCTGAGCCCAAACCAGCCACCTAATCTTCTCCTGAATTCTGGAACCACAAATACTGTGAGATAAGTGTTTATCATATTAATCCACTAAGTTTGAAGATTTTTAATCACACATCAGTGACCATTAACTAAAACTGTCCCATTTTGGCAAACATTTTGAAAAGACTCTCCATTTCAAAGAGTTTTTTAGGAAACAGACTCACACAAATTGTTGAACGTTGCCAAAGGTACAGACTGTATGTCTCCTTGCTGTTACCTCTGGCTTCTAACTTACCTTTCCTGAGCTGCGTTGTAAGGTTAGGTGCTGGCTCAGGGTCACTCTGTGGCATGGATGGAGGAGGAATACTTGGGAGGCCCAGTTAGTTTTAGCTGGTGGGCATAGTATTCTTGCTCTAACAAGAACTTTAGGTTAAACAACATATGTCTTTTCTTACTTGGGTGGTTGATAATATAGACTTATTTTTACTTTTATTAAATCCATAAAAAGTCAACCTACATGGTCTTAAGGGGAAGGATTAGGTCAAATACTGGGATTGAGACATAATCCTTAATAATCTGGAAGGATTTAGGGGAAGAGACTATTTTAAGGTAGAGACTTCTCTATGCACCCCAGAAGGGACATTTTGAGTAGAGACTAGGTGGTGGGTAGATAAAATTAGTTCCTAGATATGTGCAGTGATGTGGCTTCTGAAATACTCCCTACATTATTCTCATTTGTTGAGTAACACTGTAGATAGAACCTTGATCTTGTAGAGAAGAGACAGGTTACATTCTTACTTTCAACCAGAAGTACATTTAAAATTATAAAATAAAATTTTCTCCAAAGACTTTTTTCCTTCACTTCTTAATACAGTAAATTATAGGGTTATAGTTGGAGACACATTTTCAAGAAAACTGTAGAAAAAAATGAGATTCTCATCTTGACAATGATTTATATACGTTTTTTTGATCTTGACAATCATGGTTTTGTTCCAGAAAGTTATGTTACAATCAAATTAGTTCATCTTTGCAATGAGACCAATGGATGAAGAGGTCCATAAAGTGTAAATCGTTATTATTAATTTACAAGATAAAATGCTTGCAGTTTTGGGAATCAGTCCCAGAGCTAACTGTTTTCATATGATTTTGTATAACAGGTAAATATACACAGACATTAACTTGGTAAAGATAATTATAAGAATCTATCATTGCGGGGGTTTTGATTTATTTGATTGTGAACTTTTGGGGACTTCGGATTAGATGATTATCTTACACTGAGTATTTGGTGGTGAGTGCCTGAGATAGTTACTGAAATTAATACAGATCACGATTTTACCTTTTCACAATGAATTTGTTTGATTAACAGCATGGTATTTATTCAGTTGAGGATC
>NW_007776422.1:0-269 GCF_000696425.1 Galeopterus variegatus | reverse complement strand
ACTGAGTTTCTGGTATAGAGGAGTTATTGATTTGTAGCTTGTAAGTAGATTAGATTTCTTTTTTTGTAGAAATTAATAAGTAATTATATGTGTCTTCTTGGGTGTATCCAAGTCCTTAAACTCAGCAGATTCAAAACCAAACCTATAATCTGTTCCCCCAAACCTCTAGTGATCCACTATTCCCAACCTCAGGGGACAGAAGCACCACGCCATCTAGACGACTGACCACTTGTAACATCGCTCCGTCCTCCTCAGTAGCCAATCCTGAG
>NW_007776421.1:3169-3558 GCF_000696425.1 Galeopterus variegatus | reverse complement strand
CAAAGATAATTGTAGCTATCTATGATTTATTATTTTTGGCATTGGATCCCCATTTTCAGACTACTGAGGGGTGGTGGGATTAATGTGTAGCAGGAATACAGTGAGTAGGGGGGAGATTTGTAAGAGCTGAAGTCAGGGAGGGAGGTAGGGGCCAGGTTACCCTAGGGTTCTAAAACTATTGGAATCTCACTTTTATTCTGACATAAGAATCTATTGGAAGGATTTGAGCAGAGGATGGAATATGTGAGGAACTCTGAAGTTGATTTGAGCCTCTAATAAAAAAGAGGGAAAATGTTCCACTTTGTAGAATTAACCACCACCAGTCCCACCCACAGAGCCATTTTGAGACTTCAGTAGGTTGTGAAGCATTGCAGATTCTTTGGGGGGGG
>NW_007776421.1:810-1038 GCF_000696425.1 Galeopterus variegatus | reverse complement strand
ACAAGGCATCACTTTGACCACTCTTCATTAGAGACAAGTCACTAAGGTTGGCCCATATTCTACCTTTTTTACAGGATGAATATTAAAGAGAGTATAGATATGTTTTAAAGTGAGTACACTCTACCCTCTGGCCACAATATTTTTATATCCCTCCCACTTGAAAAATGTACTCATTCCTACTCAGTATCCCCTACAAGTTTCATCATCGGGCTCAGGCTTGAAGTGCAA
>NW_007776421.1:0-216 GCF_000696425.1 Galeopterus variegatus | reverse complement strand
TATTTTAGCATTATTTGGCAATTTGACAAGTGGAGAGGTTGCAAATGATAAATATGTAAACGCAGAAAGACCTGGTCCCTTATACTTAAGAGTCTTTACTTACTTAGCTTCTCTCGCACATCAGTTTTACTTTGGGCTTCTTCATAGGAAGAGTCGCTTTCCTCCAGGCTTTAGGGTCATTTTCTTCACAGGCCTGGAAGCCGTTCCCGTCAGCCA
>NW_007776420.1:0-3558 GCF_000696425.1 Galeopterus variegatus | reverse complement strand
TCTAAATGAAGGCATGATTTAATCTGTGAAGTTGTTTTTCTCTCAGACAATCTTAGGAAAAGAAACCCGCTTTTGTAATCTATCCTGTGGAACAAAAGGTGCTGACTTAGTGTTTTTCAACATAAAGTGTAGAAAAATTGACTCGACTTAAATGGGGATGAATATGATTTCAGATTCAACCTTTAGAGAGAACAAAGCAAGAATAATCCATCATGTTTAAAATTGATCATAACTGGTACATCCAATAATCTAATCAAGAAAAAACCAATTGTTAATATATAAAAAAAACCAGCTTTTTCAAAGGCTAACGATAATATTTTGTAAGTGACAATTCATTTGTAGGACCAGGGATTCACATTCTATTAAGAAGATGATTATATAGCCTTACCCCATTCAAAGAGGGATGGAAATCGTCTATTACCCAGTTGAGTAATGTCTTTGTGTTCTTAAATATATGAGTTATCAAGTCCTATCAATTCTGCTTTTATATGTCACCCTCCTTTCTTACCAATGTGATTGTCTTAAGTCATTCTCAACTATTCTTGACTGAATTAGTTTAATAACTTCCTAAATGATATTTCTACCTCTATTTTACACCTCTGCAATCAGCTTCCACACTGATTTCAGACTAATCTTTCTGAAAGACAAACCTGATTTTTTACTCTCCCTGCTTAAAGTCCAATGGCGGCTCCCATCCCCATCAGCTTCCACTCCAAACACTATGACAGAGCCATATAAACCCTGTATCAAGTAACTCCTTCCTGTACTTCCCATATACCTCCCAGCCTCGTCATTCTCAACTATTCTTGACTGAATTAGTTTAATAACTTCCTAAATGATATTTCTACCTCTATTTTACACCTCTGCAATCAGCTTCCACACTGATTTCAGACTAATCTTTCTAAAAGACAAACCTGATTTTTTACTCTCCCTGCTTAAAGTCCAATGGTGGCTCCCATCCCCAACAGCTTCCACTCCAAACACTGTGGCAGAGCCATATAAACCCTGTATCAAGTAACTCCTTCCTGTACTTCCCATAAACCTCCCAGCCTTCCTGCAATTACACTTGTATTTGCATATTACCATGCTACCTAGTGCATTCATTCAATCAACAACCACTTACTGAACATATTCTCTAAGAACTCCACATCTTTCACATGCTCTTCACTCTGCAGCAGGTGCTGTTCCTTTTGTCTGACTGACAAGTTCTCTCTCATTCTTTAAATCTGAGCTGATGTATTGTCCACCTAGTGAAGAGTTCTCTATGCTCCTTCTCTGCCTCCAGACAGAGCTCTGTTATGAGTATAAATCCTTGGTGGCACTTAAATTCCAGGGTAAAGCTGAAAGAGTAGGGCCTTGTTTAGCCAGTTGCACAACTCTGTGACTCTCCACAACATACTACACACAATGTTTGAGACATACCGAGCCCATACCCCTCACTTTTTCTGAAAATTACCTGTCAAGTTGAGTCATTGCAGTTGGCAATGGTACTAGTATAATACAGTGACTTGCCCCAAACTTATCCAAAATGGGCCAAAGGACCAATAAAGTTCCCTGTCCCCCAAGTTGTAATTATGACTTACTTTTTGTGGCTTTAATTTCTTCATTTATAAAATAGAAGCACTAGCAATGATTTATCAGACTCACTGTGAAGATTACGTAACAAACGGAAAATAACTAAAACAGAGTAGGTACTTAGTAAATCGTCCCTGACTTTTATGTCTATTATTTCTACCTACCTCACATGTGGTTTCATCAGATAAGAAAGTTATGTCTAAGGACTTTATAAATTGTTAAATGGTATTCCAGTAGCCATATTTTTCTTTATGTAAAACCATACTTTCCAAACTGACATATGTGAATTCTTGTCACTAAAGTGTACAGTGTATAGGCCACAGGACAAGAGGAGCATCAGACAAACTTGATGCAAAGTGTTATAATGTAGATTGCAAAATTTCCATAAATGTTCAAGTTGAAGCATTAAACTTCATATATATATACACACATATACTTGAGGGTGAGCATAACACGTAACCAAGATTTTCCTCATATCCCCAGATATCCTAGGGTAGAATTTTTTTCTCCCCTGTTCTAGATAGAACTTCAATGAAAAATGTTTAAAATAATTATCTAAAATGTTATGAAACGAACATTTAAAAATTTGCCTCAATTCCTCAATTTTCTGATTCATGGATTAGGAAAAAAAATAGGAAGAGTTCTGAAAGCTTACATTAGGAAAAAGAAAGTCAATTTCCTACACCACACTTATCTTGCTCACTTTCTTATAATTTATATTCCAAGAACCTGCAGGGATTTATTTTTTCTTACCCTTAAAAACACAGAGTTAGCAGTCTCCAAGATACAGAAGTGGGTCAAACTAGGATAAAAAATAAATCATAGTTCAAGGTTATCTTAGTCATTTTCTGTTGCTGTAGCAGAATATCACAGACTGGGTAATTTATTAAAAAAAAGAAACTTATTACAGTTCTGGAGACAGGGAAGTCCAAGGTTGAGGGGCCGCATTTGGTGAGGGCCTTCTTACTGTGCCATGATCTGGAGCAGGGCATCACCTGGTGAGAGGGTAAGAGCATGCCAGTTCAGTTTCTCTTCCTCTACTTAGAAAGCCACCAGTCCCACCATGGGAGCCACCTTAATGACTTTATTTAACTCTAATTACCTCTCAAAGGTCTCACCTGGTCCCACCTCTTAATACTATCGCAATGACTATTAAATGACAACATGAGTTTTGGAGGGAACACTTGATCCATAGCAAAAGTCTATGAAGACCCTGCCTCTGTTTCTTCAGAAAAGGAGGAAGTTTTGTAAAACAGTAGGCTAAAAGGCATAAGTAAATATTACGAATCTGATATAAAATATTGATCAGTTTTAATACTTGAGTTATACATAGCTTCCAGAGGCCTCAGAATGAGATGTAACATTTTTACTAGAAGGAGCAATTAATTATTATACAAGTTAATGGTATAGAAAGCCAATAAGGCAGAAGCCATTTACTAAGATACTTAGAATAAAGCCTAGAAGAGGAAATAGGCAGAGAAGATTATGTTTGAGAAAAATTACAAAAGTATCTCTCACTTTAATTTTATTTTTGAACAAGCAGGGCTGTCACATGGTTCAAAATTTAAAAGAAATTCAGTGAAAAATCTGCACTCCACTCTTGTCCCATAACTACTCAGCCCCGTCTACAGAAACAAAGGTCACCAATTTCTTGTATAGTCTTCTGGAGATATTTTAGGCTTCTATAAGCAAATACGGTTCTATTATTTTTATCCCCCCATCTTTTTTACACAAATGGTAGCATTTCATACTACTTATTGTGCTCCATCACTATTTCCTCCCTACGTGCCACCACCGGCACTGAACTTCTGCGAGTGCATAGTAAGTGGATGTTGCTTTTGTGCCCTGTTCTCCAGATGATGCGGAACTAAGCCTTGGTGCACAGCTGGATAAATATACATGCCCTCCTGCATATTGCACTTTCTATGCAACTGAACACACTGGCTTTATCTAAAACAAGTTCTAACTCTGATACACACAAAC
>NW_007776419.1:0-3558 GCF_000696425.1 Galeopterus variegatus | reverse complement strand
GTTGCAAAAGTCTGTCTAAAAATCTGTATAAAAAGCTCCTGTGTTAAGGGCTCGGGGTCGCTCCTGTCCAGGAGACTGAGTGATCCCAGCATGCTGGAATAAACTCCTCTTACTTGATTGCAACGGTCTCTGTCTTGTGGTCTTTGTGAAGTGAGCCATCCCGACGTGTGAGATTTGTGCACGGTGCACAAGTCTTACAGATGCATAAGGCACTTTGTTGAACCATTATGGATGAACCACTATGAGGCTTACTTGAGTTAACTAGACTTGTCTTGTACAGGCGTACAGAGCACACCTGTTCAACAGTAGCATCTTGATGCTGAGAGAGATGCTGTGAAGGTAACAATCTCTGTTGGCCAAGGACCCAATTCTTTGTATGGTTTCCCAGCTTCATTTAAGAATTGAATTTTTGAATGTGTTCATGTGATAGTCTAGCCCCACTAGAAACTGATTATCAAAATCCTTCCTTCTAGATATTCAAGTGTGAATGGCTACAGGTCAAAATTTCTGATTTAGGGAAATTTTGTAAATGTATTGTTTATTACTACCAAATATTTTTATGTAAAGTCATACATACTATCCAAACATAGTGCCCATATTACATTTTTTCAGTAAGTGTGTCTTTCTTTGTTAAAAGTAGTTTTATGCAGTCCTACTAGAAACAAAAGAAGATTATCCTTTGACCATTCTATCTGTGCACTATTTAATGGTTCCTTTTGGATTTGCTTAGGGATCCATTAGAACGCACTGCCTGTGTGAGGTTGAGGTGGGGTGGGCAGCAGGAGGAGAAGCTGGCTGGGAAGGAAGCTGTAGGAGTAGTCAACTATTGTCTAAGTTAGGTTAACCACAAGCACATTTCCTCCAAATGTCCTGAGAGCATTCTGTTTATTAGGGCTACCCATATACCAACACCCTTTGGCCTATCTTTTAACAATAGCCTAAAACAATACAGTTTTGTACCTTTAATATCTCTACACAGCTTATACATTGCGCTTTGAAAGGGACCTGTCTGTTCTGTTCTAAGCAACTGCCATCTAACCCAAATATCTAATGTAATAATTTCAAACCTTCTTTCATCGCTCTCTAGGATTTGGCTAAAGTGCCTCTGGTATGCTGTTGGATAAGAGAAAGAAACTATGTGACTCATGGTCTCTTCCCTTAATCAAATTGGTATTTCTCTGGTTCCATCTGTTCTATAAAATTGAATTTCTCAAAGGTTCTGTTTATTAAATATTCTCTAGATATTTAATAAAGTTATGCTCAATAGAAAATTAAAAATTTAAGCAATACTCCTATAAGCAATGGAAATATGTGAGCAAATGATATAATGTTCTTAAACACCAATAAAACACTTAACATTTTCTAGGTGTTCCCTGGACATAGTACCTTAACCAATGTTATTCCAGTATAGGAAAATTTGAGTAAACTTTGCAGGCTGTTCTGGGACATTTACAAACCAGTAATGTAAAAGACAGGTCATAAAAAGATTAGAAATTTGGTAGGAATATAGAAACTTTCTTACTCTTTAACATATTATTTCTTATCTTCTGTATTATCCAACTTATTTTCTCTAAGACATTAACAATGCATACTAGTTTTTTTATTTTAGCACAAATTTAACTAATATAGATATTTACATATCTTCTGCATATTAATTTTAGAAATGTACATACTCAAAGATAGAAATCGTAATTTTAAATCCAATTGAATATGCTTTGAAATATACTTTTCTCAACTCCTTTTATTGATTTAGTTTTTTTCCAGTGTAGAATATCTATTTTTTTTTTATCTAAAAAGTTATTAGAGCAGAACTAGAACAATTCTCCTTGCTCATTAAGAATAGTAAAATACGGGACTAGAGATAAAAAATAAAGATACAGAGAAAGCAGCCTCTTAATTTGACAACCAGATGCTGGTAGTTAGAAAAAAATACTAGTTTCAAGACTTAACAAAAGTTTTAGAAGGATATTTTATGTTTATTTATTATGATTCTACTTCTCATCAAGTGTGTGCTAGCATCTAGGGAATAATATTCTGGCATAGATTAATGTTTAGCTATTTCACAGAAATCTAAGTCATTCTCAAGAGTTTTAAATTGCCAAGGATTGTCCTGTTTCTGATTGGTATTTTAAAACACAGTCATGTGTGATAGCATGTGGGCATTCTGTTTCATATTGTAAGTATAGCCCTGATGAAAATGCTATTGAACATCATGTAATATTGATTATTAAAAACAACATTTTGATGACAGCTGCAGTTGCTTAGACCTGGCAACGGTGTCTGAAAGAACACTCTTTACGTAACTATTGCTCTCACTGAAACACAGCTGCATGCTCTTACACTTTGAGTCACCTCACAACAAATTTTAAACATAATGAGGAATAGTGGGAAAGGGAGTTATTGAACTTAGAATGATCAAGTCAGAAATATCTCACAGAAGACTTGTTTTAAATGTCTACTGTGTTCAATCAGTAACTAATCAATCAGAAGATTTTATATTATTAAGGAAGTTAACATTGAAAGACTATGAGCTTCCTTAATATAAAACCTTCTGATTGATTAGTTACTGATTGAATATAGTAGACATTTTGCCTCAGATGAAAATGCATATAAACATGTTTTGGATCTGTGATGTGTTTGGCATATTGCACACATAGGTAAAATGAGAAGAATAAAATATATAACATATAATGTATAATTATATAGAAGCAAATTCTTCTGCTTTCAAAGTATTCGTGAACATTCATATAATGATTATGTATTTATAATACATATCTTGAAAATCCAAAGTTTTATTTTCCTTGAAATTACTCAGACCTTTCATTTTCACCAAATATAAATATGAGTTAAGAAGCTGTTCTATAATACATAAGAGTGAACAACTACTGAGAAGTCGAACATAGTCTTTTCATCACAAACAGCTTCTCTGGAAGCTCCCATTGAGATTTATTCTCCCCTGAGGATGCTGCTGAACCGGTGTGCCTGCATCTTTCTCCCACATCCCTCATATAATATGAGTTAAGAAGCTGTTCTATAATACATAAGAGTGAACAACTACTGAGAAGTCGAACACAGTCTTTTCATCACAAACAGCTTCTCTGGAAGCTCCCATTGAGATTTATTCTCCCCTGAGGAGGATGCTGAACCGGTGTGCCTGCATCTTTCTCCCACATCCCTCATACACCTTGGCTTGAAAGTGAAATGTGTGGCTTTCTTGTTCTGTATTGCTTCTTCTAAAGCATTCTCTCTCTCCTTTGAAAAATCCCTCAGCTGGTAAATAATTTACTTTATTCATTTTAGATAATACAATTATACAATGCCATTTAATGATTTTTTAAAAGACAATTAAAACATTATTGCTAAAACTGAAGTTGGAAGGAATCATCTCATGACATGTAAATGTTAAGTGAAGATGGATTGTACGTATATCCTCAGAGCCAAAGGCAATTGTTAGGCAAATTGGACACATTTCTTGTTATACAATAAAAAAAAAGAACTTTTTTTGGCTAAATTAATTAAGAAATAAAAGAAAAATTTTCTTTTGTTGATGACTTAATT
>NW_007776418.1:2772-3559 GCF_000696425.1 Galeopterus variegatus | reverse complement strand
CCCCACTGCCACCCCCACCCCCTCACACACACAGACTACCCCTCCCCCCACACTGGTCTTTTAGGTGAGTTTACCTTCTCCTTCCACCCTCTTCCCACAATCCCTCCAATAGTCTCTGGATGTTTTACTTCTCTTTTAGAAATCCAGCAGCCCCCCAATTAAGCCCCTGTTGTGCTGGGCTCTGTGCTAGGTGACAGGGCTGGGGAGGCAAAGGGACAGAAAAGAGAACATATAAGGGACCTGTGCAGGGCACTGGAACAGACACTTCACATGTTATCTTGCTCACTCCTCACAGCACTGGGAGATACATCCCACCGTCCCCTTTTTTCAGATATGGAAACTGAGGCTATGTGAGATCAGGCAGAAGGGGGCAATGACTTGCCTCAAGTTGAGTTAGTGGTCAAGGCAGGGCTCTACCATGCTCTTGCAGGTGGTTCATTCATTCAGTCATTCAACATGTTTCCTGAGCTCCTACTGTGTTCCAGGTACTGAGGACAGAGCATGAACAAAACAGATGAAAACTCCTGCTCTCCTGAAGCTGACGTTCTAGCAGGGAGAAACACATAAACATAAACATACACAATGTGAAGCGGTGGTAAAGGCTACCCAGTAAAACTCATGCACCTAAGGGTGGAGAGTCAGGGGTTGTCATTTTATACAGGGAGGTTAGGAAAAGCCTCTCTAATAAAGTGACATCAGAGACCACGAGGAACACAGGAGCATCTTGAGGACATCTGGGGGAAAGGTTTGCAGACTGAGGGGAAAGCAATGCAAAGACTGCCAGCGG
>NW_007776418.1:0-1138 GCF_000696425.1 Galeopterus variegatus | reverse complement strand
CATTCATTTTTTTCTTCCAATTTTAAAATAAAACATTTTCATGGGCCCTGAAAGTGTTACGGGCCCTAGGCACCATGCCTTACTGTACCTCTTCAGTAAGCCAGCCCTGAGCTCACCCAGGGAGTGACTATAGAAAAAGAAGAGGTCCAAGGACTGAACCGTGGGACACACCAACATTTAGAAGTTTGGGAGATGATGAGGAAGCAGCAAAGATTGAGAAAGAGTAGCCCTTGTGGTAGGAGGAGAATCCAGGGACAGTGGGGTGGTCCAAGGTCAAAGGCAGAAAGTGTCTCTAGGAGGCAGGATGACTCGGGTCTTTTAACTCAAGTGTCCATTGTGCAGCTGAGGCACAAAGCCAGCTGAGGCCACCCATCCCTCGGGCATTTCCCTGAGGAAGGGGACATCGCTCCCTGACCAGATGTAGGCTGTCTCCTGCCCTCTTGCCCAGCCCCAGAATAGTACTACTGTTGACCCAGCTCCTTCCCTTCTCTTGCAGATTACGTTTGAGATCTCTAAACAAGAAGACTCACAGATCCCCATCTGGATCATTGTGGGCAGCACGCTGGGCGGCCTCCTGCTGCTGGCCCTGCTGGTCCTGGCACTGTGGAAGGTGAGGGCCCTTGCAGGGTAGGAATGGGAGCAGCATTCTGGCTGGGTGGCCCAGGACTAGGGCTCCAGCCTCTGGGCTCTGTGGCCACTGCCATGTTCTCCTCTCCAGGGAGCTGGCACCCATGCAGCGTCCTCCCAGTACTTGCCTGCTGCCACAGCAGCCAGCCCGTCACCACGGCGGGTGGACTCGAGAGGACCAGCAGAGGGCACTCAAACGATGGCTCCTAGTCTTTGTGGGCCTCTTTGAGAACCTGATGCAAACCAGGGTTCCTTTTAACAGAAAAAACAAAAATAAGTACGCACAATGGCACAAAATTTCTCCAACGTCAGGCTGTTAAGTAATCCTCCAAAGCCCTTCTCTGCCTCTGAGCTTCTGGTTAAGAACTCCTGGTCTCAAACCCCTCCTGTTATAGATGAAGTGAGGGAGGCTCAGAGAGGGATGTTGACTGGGGTAGGATCACACAGCATGGCAGTGGGCTTCTTGCCTCCTGCTCAGGGCTGCATCCAATCTGGTCCAGTCCACAGAGGG
>NW_007776417.1:2158-3559 GCF_000696425.1 Galeopterus variegatus | reverse complement strand
GGGATTTACAACTCAAAATGCTCGGTTTGGGAAAAAGAAATCCTACTTGCTTTTTTGTTTAATTTAAATCTGCATTTATTGGTTATCAACTATACCCAAGAGAGCAGGCAATCGGAGCAGTCAAAGAGTAAATCAGACCCCTGAATTTTGTACCATAATAAAAGGAAGACAATTCTTGAAAATTTTAAAGAGAAACCTTTAGTGTTATAATTAGCAATTAGCAATTTTAAAGAATTACAGTTCCCAGAGGTCTTTTGAATTGAGTTAAAAGAATAAAATGACTGCAAGAGAGAGCTGAAAATTGATGAATTTAACATGTTGCTCTTTCCACTCAAGTTGAATTCCATATGAACGTTATATATATATTATACGCACATAATGACTGTTCCCTGGCACAAAGTCGGCATTATTATTACCTGCCAAAAACCACTACTTTTGTTTTGACATAGTTGCTGTTGAGTTGCTTGGATAGGAACCAACCAACAAGGAGTGCTTACTCAGCTACTTCTGGTTCAAAGAAACCTGACTCATTCTTTATGAAACTTGGCTCATCCTGGCATCAGTATCCACAGTACCTCTTATCTTCCCACATGCTACAGGAACCTTGCAGGTTCTGCCTTTATGCTGAATCAGGCATTCTCTTCACATGCACACTAGTCAAATGTGCTATCTTGCCTTCAAAAATTTGCATTTTACAATTCATATCTAATAGCAATGAGTGGTCTAGAAGAAAAATCTTCCCATTCTAATGCTAGCAAAGATTCACAATTGCATAACTCGTTCATTATTTTTCATTGAAATTAATAGACCTTCAAACTGTGAAATCACATCTTTTAAGTAAATGGTGGCTTTTTAACATCTACATTACAAGAAGATTTAAGGATCGAAAAGTGTTGCAATTTTTACTTTAACGTAGGTCATTCCCTTTCGAATCTCCTACTTCTGCATATTTTTCTCTCCTTCTTGATGTAGGTGCTCAGGTACATAGAGCACAAAGATTCAGTAACATTTTGTAGTACAACATAAAAAGTACAGTATAGGGCTGGCCCGGTGGCGCACTGCTACAGTGCGCTGCTTGGGAAGAGCGGCGGCGCTCCCGCCGAGGGTTCGGATCCCACATACAGACCAGCCACTCACTGGCTGAGCGAGGTGCGGGAGCAACGCCGAGGGTTGCGATTCCGTGGTCGGTCCCGGTCCGGTACGGGCGCGACACTGAGGGTTGCAATCCGTTGCCGGTCACGAAAAAAGACAAAAAAAAAAAAAAAGTACAGTATAAACAATGAGAAATGAAAAGAATAACTAAAGAAAAACAATAGTAGTAGATACTGAAATAACTGTGTAATATACAACACAGATAATCTTGGGAAGAAATAGTAATATGGGAATTGGGAGAATAAAAGA
>NW_007776417.1:0-698 GCF_000696425.1 Galeopterus variegatus | reverse complement strand
CTACTAGACCAAACAGAAAAAACAAAACAAAACAAACTTGAAGAAAAGAGCCAAGCAATATTCACCTTTGTATTCCCAGGCCATAACCGAGTGCCAGACACATAAAAAGATGTTTATTAACTGTGTATTGAAAAAAATAAATTTATAAAATGGGAATAAAATCACTTTACAGTGTGATTATGAAGATCAAATGAAAGCAATCAGATGTAATGATTTTAAATCTGTAACTTATTTGTATATGTATATAAACATACACAGATATAAAATATTTCAATATTATCTCATGACTAACAAACTATATTTTGAATTGCATATAGTTTTGTAAGGAGCCTTATTTATTTTTGTTGAATACACTCTCAGTACATGTATATAATATTTTATTCACATATACATAATTCAACTTATCTAAGTTTTCATGTCCTCACCTTAAGGTATAATGTTAATTATCCTTAACAATCTCTTCCAGGTGTATCTTTTATGGGCAATCAATTTATGATCTAATGTTTTATATAAATATTAAATGCATTTATTACATAAGTATTAGATGGAATATTAGGTTAGATAGAATTAGAATTTCCATCTATCTAAATAATATTTTTATGTAAACATAAAGGTCACATGGCTCTTTTTCATCTCATGGAATGAATACCCAATTTATTATAACACAAAAAACAAAATTGCAGTACACCTATCAGAAA
>NW_007776416.1:0-3559 GCF_000696425.1 Galeopterus variegatus | reverse complement strand
ACTTCACAGGCTCTCTCTGTCCTCTGGCATGCTCACTCCAGACCCGTCGCCATCTTGCTCCAAGTCTGTCTTTATTTTAAATCTTTATTAAATAATTTGAGGGTGACTTGAGGGCAGTCAGGGTGGGGCTTAAGCGCACAATGGGGATTGGTGCCACCTAGTGGGTGGAGGGGGTGGTGCAGGAGGTGGGTGTGCAGTAGGAGACTTCAGTCCAATGGCTTCTCATGACGGTCTGGTGATCCTTTCCTGGAAGGCCATTTAGATTTTTAAAATTTGAGATACAATAAACTACACATTTAAAATATACAGTTTGATAAGTTATGACATATGTGTATACCTGCGAAACCATCACCACAATCAAAATAATGAATACATCAATCGCCACCCCCCAAGTTTTATTATGTCCCTTTGTAAACCCTCCCACCTGCTCCTCCTTACTGCTCTCTCTCCCCCCAGGCAACAAATGATCTGCTTTCTGTCCCTATATCTTAGTTCGCATTCTCTCGAATTTCATATAAACAGTATACTAGTATCTAATCTTTTGAGGGGAGCGGCCTGGCTTCCTTCACTGAGCATAATTATTCTGAGATTCATCCGTGTTGTTCCATGTACCAATAGTTCATTTTTAAAAACTTGCTGAGTCTGGAGATTCATTTAATTATTTACCTGACGATGGACATTTGCGTTATGTGCGGTTTTGGGTCGTTCAAATACAGCTACTACGAACATTTATTTACAACTTTTTTGCTTTCATTTACATTTATCTTGGATAAGTATCATATTGTAGGTGTAACATCTTACATTCCCATCAGCAGTGTGTGCGAGTTGTGATTTCTCCACATCCCCACAACACTTGCTATGGTCTTTTTGCTATTAGCCATTCTAATAGATAGGTCATGACTCATTTAGATTTGGAATTTAAAAAAAAATCCAGATATCATTCCAGTCTTACTGAATCATAACTATGGGGGAGGGGACTTGGGGCATATTTTTTGGAAGAGCCAGCTGATGGTCAGTTTTGGGAGACTTCACGCTATACTGCAGTGACTCTAGCTTCTTTCAAGGGGCTCATACGGGACCCTGACAGAAATGGTGCATGAAGACAGAAAGCAGGGAAAGGAGCCAGAGATAACCTTTTCTTCAGGATGAAATATGTCTAATTAGCTGAGCTTGTGTTAGATCAGTCATCATCTACCAGAGCCAAATCCGTCAGCTTAAAAAAGCCCTTCATTAGAAGAGAAAAATCTTGATTTACCTCCTTGGGATGATCTGCTCTTATGTCACTGGAGGGAGTGATGTGGTGCTGGGTGAGCAGCACAACCTAGTGGGACAAACATCAGAGTCTGAAGGAGAGTCAGGTTAGTGCTGCAAGTCCATAGCACCGGGTGGTTCCCAGCCAACCCCCTCTCTGCCATTCCCAGTGACAAAGAGAAAAGAGACAATGCAAAAGACATGGCCAAGCTCGAAGACAAGATACAACCTCTGTGGCTAGAAAAGGTGCAGAAACACACATAAAACAGTCACAGGGCCAATGCCACAGGCCCGCCAGGCTCCTGGATGAGAAGCAGTTTCAGGCAGCCAGGAGTTCAGATCTTGTGGGGTAGAGGGGTATAAAGTGCTCCCATGCAAGAGAGGGGAGAGTGTTTGGTCTGCTGTTTGAAATGAGGAGCTAGGGAAGGGTTTTCCTGTCTGGAAAAGGGGCCAAAAAGGGCTGCTGGCCAGGCTGGCTCACTGGAATTAGAGCTAACACATATTGAACAATCTCTAGGTGTCGTGCACTGCTATTCTAAGCTTCTTGACTAATGTATTTAATTCTCACAACCTTATGAGGTAGGTTCAATTATTATTCTCGTTTTAGAGGTAAGACAAAGAAAGATTGTTACATTTCTTGCCTCAAACTGCACAGTTGGCAAGTCAAGGAGCTCGGGTTAACAAAGGAGAGTCTGGCTCCCCAGTCTGCATGTTTAACGCCCCCCACCATGCCTCCTGGTGAGTTGCAGGCCTAGGGAAGTTGGAAGAAGCAGATACATCTTTACCCAGACTCTGAACAAAGCCACATACTGGAACAGTGGCAGGATCTGTGATCCCAGTATCACTGTAGGTCAGGGATCACTGATGGATGAGGGATCCTGTTCTGGGGTCCCAAGGCTGGCTGGAGGGCAGCCAACACATTTCAAGAGCAGGAGGGAGGGAGTGCGAGAGCAAGAACGAGAGTGAGCAAGCAGGTGAGCAAGAGAAAGAGAGAGAGAAAGCTTCCACTGAAAATGAGCCTGCAAACAAAAATTCTAAAACACACAAAGGATACTAAAATGGAAACACAGCCAACACAGAAACACATGATCCATGAGTCCACTTTAGATGAAATAAGAACAGTAGGGCAATGTACAAATGATTTGGAAATAAGTCTACTTATGAACTTTAAAGAAATGAAGAATGATATACTAACCATTAAAATGTATAGAATATTTGAAATAAAAGGCAGAAATGAAATAAAAATAGCTATAACAAAGGATCAAGTAGAAATCCCATGATTAAAAAACATTTTCACTAAAATAAGAACAGTGACAAGATAAACTCTAGCCTGAATAAGTCAAACAGAGAATTTGTGAATTGAAAGATCATACTGAGGGATTCACCTAGAATTCAGAACAGTGAGCTAATGAGATAAAAAATATGAAGGAACAGTTAATCATAATAGCTAACATTTTTTAGTTTGTCAGGCAGTGGGCTGAAGACTCAACATATGCTATGTCATTTAAGACTTATGACAACCGTTTGATATGAGTGCAAATATTATCCCCATTCTCCACCACTCCCCACCCCCCACCCCAGCGGTATGTACCAGTAATAAGATGGGCAGATTCACTCTTTTCTTTTTATTTAATTTAATTAATTAATCTGGCAAGTGCAGCAAGGTCAGATTTTAGAGGAAAAGTCCATGTCCTAATGTCTGTCACCATATCCACTTTGATCAAGTACTAGGGAGACTTGGGAAAGAAGCAGAGTGACATAAACAGAGTAAGCCACCTTGTCCACCTGTTAATTTAAAGCCTCATTCACAGTGTTCTTTTGTTGGACATTTGCATGGGATATATTTAGTAACTTTTTTTATTTTTTTTATTTATTATTTATTTATTTATTTACTTTTTAAATTTTATTTTGTCTATATACATTGTGGTTGATTATTGTTGCCCCTTACCAAAACCTCCCTCCCTCCTCCGTCTCCTCCCTCTCACCCAACAATGTCCTTTCTGTTTGCTTGTTGTATCAACTTCAAGTAATTGTAGTTGTTATATCTTCTTCCCCCTGCCCCCCCAGTTTGTGTGTGTGTGTGTGTGTGTGTGTGTGTGAATTTATTTATTAATTTTTAGCTCCCACCAATAAGTGAGAACATGTGGTATTTCTCTTTCTGTGCCTGACTCGTTTCACTTAATATAATTCTCTCAAGGTCCATCCATGTTGTTGCAAATGGCAGTATTTCGTTCGTTTTTATAACTAAGTAGTATTCCATTGTGTAGATGTACCACATTTTCTGTATCCACTCATCCGATGATGGACA
>NW_007776415.1:1187-3559 GCF_000696425.1 Galeopterus variegatus | reverse complement strand
GGTCCTAAAATTCTTTAGATATCCAACCCTTTTACTTGAAAGCCAGAATTTATTAAATGCAGCAAATGAAGAAATCTGAAGAACAAATACTTGCAAAATAAGGGTGTGTGTATATATGTGTATTTAAAACTGGCTCTAGGAGAGTCCATCAGAATGAAGCTGCAGAAGAAATAACAAAATACGTTCTTAAAGGGCACCATTCTTTCCATGACCATTTCAGAAACACACTGTAGAAGAAAACAAAGGTGTTGATCTTCAGATAGCATATGCAAATTTAACTACTTGGCCCTCCATCCAAGTTGATTTAGCATGGAACAGTGTTTTCTACTTACTTTCAGCAATCCTCAAACCATAGTATAAAAGGAAGACAAAGGCAGCATAAGTTCTTTGAGATTTATAAATGTTCTTGATATTTGGCACTCTCAAAACATAAAATATAAAAGAAAATGGCTTCAATTAAATATATATGTATACAGACAAAGTTATTTCTTGTAAACTAATACTTTCCCTTCATATAAATGTTATTCTTAAAGACACAGGATGAACATAATCATAATCCAAAACCATAATCATTTTGACTATCAAAATATTGGCATTATATCTTCTTAGTATATTAAAAAATGAGTTTGAAAGACTTTTTCTTCAAAAACACTCTATTTGAAATAATACTCATAATTAAATGCTAATTTGTTGAATATGATCCCGCGTTGTTCAGTACTCGTCCCTCCCCCTAATTTCAAAGTGTGAATCTTAAATGAAGATAAAGGAAGGATGAAGGGATCAGAAGAAATCTATGATGCCCATTGAGTTTATCGGTATCATTTTAGGTCATAAGTACAATAGTTTTATGCAGTATGTCAACTACGGGATGTAAATGGCTTTCTAATTAGAGATACATATGCAGAAATACAAATGGAAGTTATATGAGTTTATAGTGGAGAAAGTCGTTATGAGTCATTAGCTTTTGATTCCTTGTCCTACATAGAAACCTATTCTTTCTCATTTGTGCAGTATAAATGAATTTAAATTAAATTTCAGATGTGTTCAGATACAGAAAGGCTCCTATTAGTGATGCGTACATGACACCTTCCTTGTATAATCAAAGACAAAGAAACATTCTACAAGGATAACATAATACAAGATTAATTTTGGAACTAAATGAATTTGCCACAATTTGAATTGCAGCTTGGGTAATTTCTACTGTCAGATTAAAAGAAACAGAGCACAGTGAACATTAGCATCATCACCAAGTTCTTACAAAAGAATAAATATATTCCACAGGAGGGAACAATACTCAGTTGAGCATTATAATTGTATGGAGAACCGCTTTGATTTCTGAAACTATCTTCTCCGTCTACTAAAACATTTACTACAGTCACATCTGAACACTAACAAGAAAAATCTTGAAGAAAAGAACATACAACTTTAATATACAGACTTTCATATAGAGTTTATCAAAACTATCTCTATCAGTAGCAAGTACAAAACTAGAAAAACAGGTTTCTGTTAATTTCTAACTATGTTTGAGCTAGCATGAGTCTCCTGTGCATAAAGAAAATTAATTTCATGTGAAATTATTTTGATCTAAATGTTTTAAGCAGAAACAGACCTGAAATGCTTTAAAGTAAGTGGAAAGGAATTCAAAATGGCACCTCAAAGATAAGTATTGAAATTTCATGTGTCCTCTAAAATGGTTAACCCCTCCAGGCTATATCTGCAATACATTAAAATCTAATAAGCCCTCAGTTTTCTTACCTCTTTGTCTGAATCAACATTTTTTTTTTTAAATGAAAAATGGAGAGGATAGTTGGAATTGAGCCCTGTCACCCATTTACTAATAAGGGACACTTACTCTGAAATATCCTAATTAATTATCTGTCCTGCCCAAACACAAACATGTCTGCTACAGGAGAAATCCAATATTATACAAGGTCATGAGATCAAAAGATTTTTAGATGTCCATGGAAGATAAAAACTATAGGACTCTCTTCAAAGGGCTCTGAAAAATGGGGCCTAACATTAGCACAAGTGGAAAAATGAGGAATCATTTCTGAAACTAATTATAGAATACCTCTATTGAGTAATTACCCTTTTTCAAGCTCTGTGACAAGTGAACCCACAGCCATTAACAGTCTTCTGCTTTACTGGAACCAAACTATTCCCACTCACTTGTTCACTGTGATTCTAAGGCATGTGGATTAGAAACTGGAGTTTAAATGGGGTTGAATAATTAAACATTTTGTGTATTAAAATATACTCAACTGTTTTCCTGTTTGGGGAGGACTCATTTTTATATCCTGAAAAAAAAGTCTAGAATATTAGACTGATTGAAGGAATGCAGTCTTAAGGTTAGAAAGGATTTTCAGCACCTG
>NW_007776415.1:0-680 GCF_000696425.1 Galeopterus variegatus | reverse complement strand
AGATCCGTTAAACACAAATAGTTAGCGACTACTCTCCATTCACTGTCTCCTATTGGAACCCATCCTAAACTCACATAATCCAATATTATCTTGTGGAGCAACTTACTGGTATTCACCCAATTGACTGATTTTTTCACTACAACATGTTCTGTTTATCTCTGTGTTGCTTTTATCCATCCATTCAACATGTGTTTGTTGTCCCTTGTGCAAGGTGCCAATGATAGAAAAATGTACAGACCAGATCCCCGTCCAGCAGAGCTCACAGTCTAGAGTCCCGTAACAGTAGCCAGTAGTCACATGTAGCTATTTGAATTTAAATTATTTAAAACTAAATAATATTAAAAGTTCAATTCTTNTTTTACCTTGTAGTGACTATCACTATTGTATGCCTCAGAATAATTCAGTGTGTAATTATTTATTTTAACCCAAAGTGCAAAAGGTTTCCAGAGAAAAATCCGTGTTTAGTAATAGTCTGAGGTGTTGGCAAAGCTCCTTCTATTTTCATTCTTCTAACATTAGACATACCAAAACCAAGGACGTCATAAGTGGAACTCTCTCTTCTCTGACCAATTTCACCACAGCTGTAGTAATTTTCCCTGGAGAACGCATGAATTCAGGAAGATCCGTTAAACACAAATAGTTAGCGACTACTCTCCATTCACTGTCTCCTATTGGAACCC
>NW_007776414.1:2536-3559 GCF_000696425.1 Galeopterus variegatus | reverse complement strand
GTGTGTGTATATGCATGTCTGTCTAATGGGAAATACTATTTAGGATTGACAGCACCAAGACCACCCCCTCAAAAACATAGATGTTTATAAAAACTCTCCTGGGACCAACCAAGCTGCTCTTACTTGTGACTAGAACAATGGACACTCTGGAAACAGATTTTCATCAACTGCCATCCTCATGGCAGATATGGGGAGTGACGGCGTGTCTTAATTACTTGGGAAGAAGGGGCCCTCTGTGCAATCCCTGCAAAACTGATTAAAGTGAAAAATACACCATTGTGTAGTTTCTACAGTAAATTTTACCTCCCCCAGTCCTTGCACAGCAACAGCTAATTTATCCCTCCTCCCGGAGGGAGACTTAGAACAGCAAAAGGAATTTGGTATTATCAATGTGCTGGTTTATCAGATATGAATTCATTTGTTTTTCTCAAAATGACTTATCAGCATGAACAGAGCTGGCTGGCCCAAGTGAGAACCCTGCTCCAAATACCCTTTCTGAGCTCCCTAGGGCTCAAGAACTTTTTATCTCCCAGTTTGTTTCCCCTGTTTCTTTGTGTTTTTTTAACCTCTTACCTATTGAGGTGGCTTTCTGGGTCAGGATCCTTGTAAGGACACTAGGAATTAGTGCTGCTGAGGGAAACTCCCCGCTCAGGCCATCTGGTGGCCAGTCTGTCGGGTAGGATTTCAGCTCTGATGGGAAAACCCTGGACAGCTGGAAGTGAGATGAATTGCCTGGAGATGGCTCCCAAGGAGAGCCACTGGGGCTTTCTTCATGCCACCATTGTTTTCTTTGTCTGGGCACAATGGAAAATGTCCAACATAAAAGGCAGGGCTCAGGCTCAGCTAAGCCAACATACCAGGAGAAAAAGATGGGCTTCCTTCAGCCCACTCCCATTACCTGCCTCGCCACACCTCTGAGGGCTTCTGCACATCCCACCATGAGTCGATGCCCAGCCTCTTGCCCTCCCAGACTCTTTGATGTCTGACATTGATTCATCTTGTTCTGCATTTTCAAGACATGCA
>NW_007776414.1:0-940 GCF_000696425.1 Galeopterus variegatus | reverse complement strand
TGTACTCCATAGAAATTCTTTGTTTCTAGGGTGGCGCTGTGTGGTGTGTAGTAACAGTGTCATAAGGAACATAGAGTTAGAAGGCTGCCTCTGACTCCAAGGCTAGACTCACACTATCTAAGCAAGTTTGTTCAGCCTTTCCTATGAAAACTTCCCAAGGAAATGACTCCAAAAACCTCTTTAATAAAGTCTCACAGCCATATGGTGTCTGCGGATAGCTCAGCAAAAAATCCAAGTCTAAGTCACGACTAGCAAATCTGACAACTGAATGGGAGTGGAGAGGTGGCTTGAGGCAAGCAAGAGCCAGCGTCGGGAGACGGGTGGCCAAGGTGAAAGGTAAAAGACTCGCCGCATGTGTGGTTACCAGAAGTCAGAGGGAGCAAGAAACCAGGGATCCAAGGAGGTCAGCCATAGCTTATGGAGACGACAGGTCTCAGAAGTCAGGAAGGGAAAATGCTGGAAAGCTAAGAAAATAGTCAAATAAAACCTCCTGCAAGTAGATAACCCTGATGTACATCTGACTCTCAGGCAAGAGTCCATCAAGCAGGGGCTGCTTATACAGTCCTTAGTGTGAGCCTTCAGTTAGGATGGGAAGGGCTGGCTTTGCGGAGAAGTTGACCTGAGCCAGCTGCAGCAGGGCGGGCAATGTAACTCGAAGCCTACTTGCAAATGTCAAACCTCACTGAAATATCAAAGCCACCTCGCCTCCTTAGGCCTCGCATGAGGACATGCTCCTCAGTTTTCATTTCTCTAAGCTACCACAGTAGTTATCACCAAGTTGCATCATGTTTAGATTCTTCTAGGATGGCTGCTCTCCAAGGACGTGACATCCTCTGACTCCATGGAGCCTGTGAGGCTGAAAAGCTCAACGGGGAATGATGACCAAGCTCTGAGCAGAAGCAAAGCTCCCCACCCACCCTCCCATCCAAATTCTGAATGG
>NW_007776413.1:1278-3559 GCF_000696425.1 Galeopterus variegatus | reverse complement strand
ACCCAGCCCTAGCTCAACAATCAGCCCAGTCGGTGCAGGATTACCAGCAGGTAAAAGAGCCAGACAACTAGCGTGGTTGCCTAGCTTTACAATTGGTGTCACGAACAGGATTAAGTAGCTCTGCAATTGACACTGTGAGGATTCCAGGCCTTACCCTAGCCAGACACCATATTTTAGGAAATACCTGATTTGCCCGAGATAACAGAGCATGTAAAGGGCAAAGCTGCGATTCAAAACACCATCTGCCAAGTTTCAAAGTCTTTCCATTGTGCAGTGTGAGCTCCCCACTCAGCTAGTTTTAAAACTTTGCTCCGAATTGGCCACGTTTGCCTTCCCTTGGCAATGTTTTATCCTGGTGCGTCCCCAAGGCTTAGTGATGTTGTGACCTTCAGTGTCTCTCCTGAAAATGTGCCAAGAGCTGTATCCCACGATCCAGAGGAAGCGGATTCCATGGGGCCTGGCAGGACTGTTCTGCCTGTGAGGGAACGGGCTTCTCTCACAGCCTCGCAGTGCACTCTTTACCTGTTTAAGCAGCTGGGCCACATTGCTGACTCCTGTGGAACTGGTGGCCTATTTCATGCCCAGCCCCTGTATGATAATGATCTGTTTGAAATTAGTGTGCCATGTTTCACAGAAATGAGTCATCCCACTTGACACTGTACAAGTCAGGTCTACATTAGCCCAGCAAAGTAAGGAACTGAATGATGAGCAGACTGTGATTCTTCGGCCTCTTTCAGAGCTGATCTCTGCTGCTCTGCGTACTATGGTCAAGGGCTGTCTACCTCACTCTCCTCACGGATGATGAGTTCATTGAAGGCAGGACTCTTTTTTTTTTTTTTTTCTGGCATTGCAAGTCTTTTTTTCCTATTTTTCCTATTTTCCCTTTTTATTTACATTTTCATGGCTATTCTTTTTTTAAAATTTTTAACCTACACATTGTAGTTGTACATACTTACGGGGTACAATCTGATGTTTTGATACATATACATGTATAATAATCAGGTCAAGGTAAATAATGTCTCCATCACCTTATGCATTTATCATTTCTTTGTGGTGAAAACATTCAAAAGTCTCTCCTCTAGCTATTTGTAATATACAAAATGTAACTGTTAACCCTAGTCACACCACTGGGCAATGGAACATCAGAACTTACTCCTCCTATCTAATTGTAATTTGTACCCACTGACCAGCCTCTGCCTGTTTTCCCTCCCCCAAGACAGGACTATTGGTTGTATCTTTATATTCCTATTGTCTAGCAAACTGCCTGGTACATAGATGTGCCCAATAAATGTTTGTTGAATGACCGAGTTCACTTGAGATAAGAGTCACAGTAAAATTAAAATGGTGTTTAAATTAAATAAAATTGTAATGCTCTTCCATTGTTTTTGTTTACAACCATCCATTTCTCTTTATTTGGTAACAGTGTTTGATTTATTTATTTTTGTAATGGGAACAAACTTTCCCATGCTATCAGTCCTCCCTATTCCCCCTTTACCTTCAAGGAGTGGTGATATGACCCCAGACTGACAAATCAGTCACTGTAACAGTTTTAGGCACAGGCTCATAAGCTAATTTGTGTTATTGAGAATTAGGCCCAAGAATCAATAGTTTGTTGCTAAGCTGGTAGAACATGCACTTGAAGGAGCTGTTGGTCATCTTGCCCCCTGCTAGGGAAAGACTGTGTGAGAATGAAGTCAATGAAATCAGGAAATGGAGAGAGATTCTAGACCACATAACAGGGGTACCTGGGTCCAGCTGTGTCTAAAATACCCACTTATAGATTTTTAATTATGTGAGCCACAAAAGGCCCCATCTTTAAATTATTGGCTCACAGATGCCAGTCTGAGATGAAACATTTACTGTTTTCCAAAATGCAGCAAAATGATTTGTTTTATGAGACTTTTTTTACTCTAAGATTATAGCTTTCCTAATTTTGGGCATTAAAGTATATGCAAATCGATGGTGATAGTAGATAGCAATTATGTTTCTTGTAATTGTTCTTAATAGGAAATTATGAAGTTAGTCGGGAATAGACAGTTAGTGGATCCTTTATTTATCCCTCCATTTAAAATTTTTTTTCATTGAGCCAAGATCAAGGGTCCAGATCCCCATATTAGCCAGCTGCCAAAAAATAAAATAAAAATTTTTATTGGTCAGTGAAATAAAAGTCCGTTATAAACTACAGTGTGTGTAAATACTATACCTGGATATTGAAAAAGAGAATAAAATTGTGGTCATTTTATTTCCTAGTTTATTTACACTTGTACTTCATCTGATTCCA
>NW_007776413.1:0-622 GCF_000696425.1 Galeopterus variegatus | reverse complement strand
AGAATAAAATTGTGGTCATTTTATTTCCTAGTTTATTTACACTTGTACTTCATCTGATTCCAGAAAGGATTTAGAGGAATCTCACTGGACTCCTTTGATCTGATGCCCACTATGGAGTCTTTATTCCAAAGGTCTCACATGGGACAATGTAAAAGGAAGTCAAAAAGGGCTTTTCTGCCTCCTCCTCCTGTGGGACAAACATGGATCCAAGGGTGGGTTTTATCTGCCTCGTCCCTGGGACTGTGCAATAGGAGGCAGGCAGTGTGTCAGCAGAAACAAGCAACAGCCCGGGGCCTGTTCCTCTGCTGCTTGCCACCTATCCCAGTGGCTCCAGCCCCCGCTTCTCCATCCACCACGTGCAGCAGCAGGGCCTGATGGGACGAGTGTGCAGGGGCGCAGGGAGTGTGAGAAGGGAAGAGAATGAAGGGAGGAGAAAGACAGACCCATGAGAGGAAGCGGCGTGGGGAGGTCAGTAAGTGATGAGGGGAGGGAGGAGGGAAAGTGAGGGGACAAAAAGCCTTTATAAACGGTGGAATGTAACTTTTGGGAGGAGGGAGAGGATTGCTGCTTGTTTAGGCACTTGCCCAGGGGCAGTGTTTACTCACGGTCTAGTAGCCAGAAT
>NW_007776412.1:1872-3560 GCF_000696425.1 Galeopterus variegatus | reverse complement strand
AAGCAAACAGAAAGGACATTGTTGGGTGGGAGGGGGGAGAGGGAGGAGGGAGGAAGGTTTCAGTAATGGGCAACAATAATCAACCACATTGTATATCGGAAAAATAATTAATTAATTAAAAAAAGAAGTGAGCAGAGTCTGTAACAATTGTTGGCATCATCCCAGGTGGGCTGGTGAGTATAAAAGACAGATTCAAGCAGAGAAATGAGACCGTGTGGATCGGTGGAAAAGGAAGGGTTCTGGTTTTTCCATTTATAAAGATCACTACTGGTAAAAGGAACATATATCATAAAAGGGCCATTTACCCATGCAGCCTCATGCAAGGGGAAAAGTCCAGGAGGAGAACCAGTGGAGGAAGGTAAAGAAAGGGAAGCAGAGGAAGGAGGGGACACTGGTGGGGTGGGACTCTGGAGACGATAAGAGGCCCCAGAGTGGGTATTTGGGGGAGAGATAAGTGGGTTAGACACTTGGGTGGGGTCCTCTGCGTAAGGCGGAGAGCGGCAGATCAGGTCCGGCTCCTCTGGAGAGGTTGATAAAACTTGCTTAGGGGCAGAATCAGGGCACGGCTTTGTCAGGAGAATGGCGGGCGGCGGTCTCTCGGTGGCGAGCATTTTTCTTTAAACCTGGAAAACATCTTTTTAACCAAGGAGGAGGGTAAGGCAGAATTTCAATCCAAATGAGAATATAAGGTATCTGATCAGGGTGTCCGAGTTTTCTGAAGATGACCCGTCTGACAGCCTGAGCTAAGGGGAGGGTAAGAGAGCCCTCTGATGGCCAGCCAACATTGAAGGCTGGCCAATCAATTTCACAAAGGACTCGCAAGACTTTGGGGTCCACAGAGGCCCCAAAGTCTGCAGCTTTCTCTCGGAAGGTGTTAAAGTTCATAAGAAAACATTGGAGGACAGTTGATCTGGAGGATCCTTGTCCCACGATGTCCTGTGGAGCTGAAATGGTCAAGCTACACTTATAGCAGACAACACAAAACGAGACTAGACGAACAAATGGACTTAAACACAGACTGAAACTAACAAACAATATGCATATAATAAAAAATTTTAAAATCAAAATGAAAGTCCCAGCGACCTAAAAAAGGTCTCAACGGATCAGAACAACGTCTCGTTTGATCCAGGGAAAGAGACGTCTATGGCTGCAACCAGCCTAGCCTTTTTCCCAGTCAAGGAGTTGACTCACCAAATTCTATGGCGCCTGCCATGGGTTTGTCTCTCTGGGGCTAAAGAACATCTTTTCAGGAATTCCCCCCTAGAGATCCAAGAAGCCCCAGGGCCAAAAGGACGGTTCTCGAGAGGCTTAAGGGATCCCAGATGAGTCCCCAAATGTTATGGCCAACGTCTGACCCAACCAATATTATTTTATTGTTGTTGGATATAGGATACTCTGGTAAAGTCAGATGTTATGGCCAACGTCCGACGGGTAAAAGAAATTTGCCCACGAGAACCGGGTCATAGGAAAAGGAAAAGAGTTTATTTCTGGCAGCCAGGGCTATGCAGGCCAATCGAGGAGTGCAGCCCCAAGTTGAAACCTCTCGCTGCTTTTATTTTTAGGTAGGCGGGAATTTTTCGCGCCTGACACAATCTAGCCAATGCAAGCAAGCCAGTGATACGTAAGTTAATTTTGTGGGTAGCCCTGTAGCCCCTCCCCACCCTGGATTCCCCATAGGGACTTTCCAG
>NW_007776412.1:0-351 GCF_000696425.1 Galeopterus variegatus | reverse complement strand
CTGCATTGGGAGTTCAGAGAAAAGGGCAAAAACACAGGAAAGTAGGCAGTCACTAATCGAGTCCGTGCTGTCTGGGTGGGTTGCTGCAGAGGTTGTGGTTTGGCTACCTGGACTGCTGGCTGTAAAAATTGTGGGAAGAGTTTTATTGTCATATATGATCCATTTTTATACTTAGTCTCTTAAGTGTATATAATATGTGAAGACTGTACAGAGGCATATTAAAAAAACTTAGATGTCCAAATGGTCAAAAGGATATAAACATACAATTTCTAGATTTGAAATTAGAAGTAACTAATTCAGTAGATTCAAATCATAATTAAGGGGTTGGTCTGTGGCTCACTTGGGAGAGTG
>NW_007776411.1:2815-3560 GCF_000696425.1 Galeopterus variegatus | reverse complement strand
AAAAAAAAAAAGCCTTAACAATTGATGTCTGAGGATGACCACCTGAAAACAGGGCCTTGCACTTCCAGGGTGTGGAACGCAGTGCTGGAGTGACAGCCCAAGGGGAAATAGATGTCACTTTCATTTCAGAGAATATGACTGAGGTGCCTGCAAAGTCCGATTTTCCTTTCCAAGCCTTTTATTCACCCTTAGGGCTGGGTTCAGGCACAGAAGGACCAGCTAAGTGCCTCAGCCTTGTTTGGGTCTAGAGCATGCACATGTCATCACCAAGATTTAGATACTTCTTAATGATCAGAGAGCAACAAACAATTAGAATCAGCTCTCCCTATGGTATGAATTTCTGAGCATTTTTGTAAGGAGCGTGGATTTCTATTACAATCAGAAAAAATAATAAAGAGGGGGAAAAGATCTGGGAATAAGGCTTCTATTTGTATTGCTATTTTAAGAGGTAATTGTTTGTTACAAATGAATTTGTGAAAATATTGATAAGACTACATTTGTGGAACACTTCTTGTGAGCCAGGCATCTCCTGTGCTAATTAATATAATTTTTGCAACAACTCTGCGATGTTCTGTGGAGGTCGAATCACCCCCACTTTACGCATGTGCAAATAGAGACTCAGAGAGTGTAAGCAGCAGGACCTTGGGCTTAAATCGATGCTGTCAGAATGTTGAAGTGCTGCCTAAGTCTGAATAAAATGCAAAACATATGAGATTCAAACACACACAGGATTTCAAATGGTTTC
>NW_007776411.1:0-1014 GCF_000696425.1 Galeopterus variegatus | reverse complement strand
TGCTGACTTGAGGAGGTTTAGAAAGTCCTGTGAATGAGGGAACTGTATCTTGGTTAGATTTTTTACTCTTCTAGGTCCCCGGTATAATGTCTTACCAATGGTAGGTTCTTAATTGTCATTTAAGTGAATACATGAAACTAACACTGGTCCTTCATTTGCTCATACATTCAGCGAGTATGGATTAACCCTCCGCTGTGTGCTGGCAGGGGGATTCCAGTGGTAGATTACAGACTTGTTCATTGCTAACTATATGATGGGATAGGTAGATGGTGAAGAAGTAACTGAGTGTGCTGGACTTGCGGCAGGGCTGCAGGATCATAAGCACGGGGTGTGAGTAACCCAGCTTAGAGGTCAGGGACAGTGAGGAGATGATGCGTAAACAGACCTGGAGGTTGGGCAGGAAAAAAGTCAAGTGAACTGTGGTAGTGAGAGGCATGGGAACAGGATGTGCAAAGGCCCTGCTGCTGCAGAGGGAACCAGGACCACAGAGGAAAGTCTAGGGTGGCTGGAGTAAAGAGACCATGGAAGAGTGGGGTAGGAAAAGCTGGAGAGATGGCCAGGGCTAGATCATGCAGTAGGTCATGGTGACAGTTTGGACTTCAGCCTAAGAGGAAGAGAAAGCAAAAAAAGGGTGTAAGCAGCANGAATTGATTGGACAGGATCAAGAGTGGATGTGGGATCTAGTTTTGAAGCTCATGTGTGTGTTCAGGCAAGAGTTCGGGTGGCCACTTGAACTAGGATGTGATGATGGAGATAGGAATAATGCCAGGGATATATGAAATATTTAACAGGTAGAATCAGCAGAACTTGGTCATTGATTGGCTGTGGGGGGTGAAGAAGAGGGGGGTGGCTGCCTTGAGAAACTTTAAGGAGGTGGTTCCATTTGCTGAGATAGGGAACACTAAGGGTTCTATGGGTGTATAATTCTCTGAGGTGCTGTCACTTAGACTACAGTGTGAATGTCTTCCCTGGAACAATACAGCACAGCAGCCCTGGGAGGTAGAGCTGGGGGGG
>NW_007776410.1:0-3560 GCF_000696425.1 Galeopterus variegatus | reverse complement strand
GTGGCAGCAGCCGGCCCCAGGCCTGCAGGCGATTCTGTCAATAAGGACAGGTTAGTGGGCGCCAAGGCTTGTTCCTGTCCCTGGGGAAAGTTCAGGTTTGGGCACAGTTCCAGGAACAAAGAATGTTGTTCTATTTGCACTTTGTGACCCCTTCAATAGAAAAAGAAAGAAATGCTTGATTTCAGATGAGGGCCTGCTCAGAAGGGAAGACTTGTTCAGGTGAGTCTCTAATGCACCAGGCTGTGAGGCCTTCACAAAGAGTATGTCACAGTCACCGAGGGGCAGGCTACTAAGGGTGCACAGTCACATGCCGCTGACTGCAGGGCTAGCCCCACCTTCTGGCAGCTCTACACTGGCGGTGGCTTTGCTTTCTGGGGCTTTACCCTCCATTTCAGTCTGTCAAGAGCATCACACCACACCATTCATCCCCGGATTCCCCTCACACTCCCAGAATGATATTCGCACAGAGAGCTCACTGACCATTTCCTGGAAACCAAGTTAGAAGTCAGAAAGGACCAGGCAAGCTTGAATAAGCACCAGGAACTAACATTTGCCCAGCACTTGCTCTGGTTACACCGTGTGCCAGACTGAGGCATCTGCAGGGGACCGATTGGTGGGTCCTTGTCCTCAGGGAGTATGTAGACTAGTGGGGGAAGAGGCAGCCATAGAATTGCAGGGTGGCTCCTGAGGTCCCCTGGGCAGCAGTGGCTAGCCATCCAGGCAAGGGGGTGGTGGGCAGGTCTTAGGGAGGCTTCTCAGAGGGCATCCTGCCCAGGGCCCATACAAGCCAACCAGGGGAGGAGGTATGATGAGTAGGGACAGCGCAGGTACGGAGTCCCGAGCCCCTGAAGAGGGGAAGGAAAGAGAAGAGAAAGCCTGGGTTTGTGTGCTAAACCGGGTAGTCTAGGCTTTTCCCCAGAGTGAGGACTCAGAAGGTTTTGGGACTTGTATATTAGGAAGATGGCTCCAGTAGGCAGTGGTGCCCAAAGTTAGCCAGACGCTATCACACAACTGATAACTGTCACAGCATGGAGTCTTGTGTTATTGCAGCCTCCCACTTCTGGGTTCTGGTGTCATGGCTGTGGAGGCATGCGCCAAACATTGAGTGTCCCTCCTCTGAGGGAACTGTGAGGGCAAATTGCAAGAGAAGGAGACTGAGCAGCAAGACCAGTTAGGAAGCAAAGCATCCAGAGGGGAAGAGTGTCTGGGAAGAACAGTGCCAGATATGAGAAGTGTTTCGCCCTACAGATCCTGGTGGTACCAGGTCATAGAGGGGGAGGAGAGGGCTGTCCAGGATGACTGCTAGGAGGATGAAGGTGGAGAGTGCCAGCCTGGATGTGGGCAGCAGGAAGCCCAGTGGCTTTGGGCCCCATCATGTGAGATGGGCTTAGGCACGGAGGGAAGCTGGGACAGCTCATGCCTGGGCCTGTTCTTCCTCCCTGGAGTAGAAGGTGAGGGCTGTGGGGTGAGCACGTGAAGAAGAGTGCTAAGAAATTGTCATCATCACAGTGAGAGATGGGAGAGGCCGGCCAGGAGCTGACTATGGCTTCAAGACCCTGGGTGGGGCCTTTTCTCAGACCTACTGTTAAAGTGGGAAAGCCTGCTGGTTGGAGTGGTTTGGGGTAGAGATGCTGTATTCAAGTTGTGGAATGGTTAGAGAAAAGGGCTGTAAGAACCACTTCCTAGGCTTCTTGCTACTCCCAAAAGCTCTCAGAACAACACAAAGGGGCAAATATGAATGCATTTGTTCATGACCTTCCCAGGTAGCCAGACTTCCAAAATTTTAATACAGGAAAATTTTAAAGAAATAGAAACAGCAAATTAAATTTTTAATATTTTTATAGGCATTTGAAAGTTGTGTTCCTTTCAATAGGCTCCACATAATGCAAATCCTAGAGCTCCACATCCTTTAAGGACCATGCTTGACATGCCTCCAATCTTCCTCGCCCCCAGTGTGAATGCTACCTCTACTCCTGCTGCATTGTCACCCTCCGTGTTAACGACACCGTCCAAGATCGAGCCCATGAAAGCATTTGACTCCCGATTCACAGAGCGGTCCAAAGCCACGCCAGGTGCTCCTACCTTGACCAGTGTGACTCCCACGGCCGTGGAAAGGTAGGCAGTAACTGCATGGGACCCAGAGAGACGAGGGAGGGTACAGGTGCTGGCCCGCAGTACCTCAGCAGCTTTCCCACCAAGCAGCCTGCTCTTGGTGGGAAAAAGTGGGGGAGCAAGACTGCAGAGCCCATGGTAAGCCACCAGCTCCAAGGAGGAAGGGGCAGCTGCTTAAAGTGGGAAGGAGGCTAGAAGGAGCCATGGGGCAGGACACAGTGGGCAAAAGAACAAGGAGGGCAAAGGTACAAGCGCTGGTCAGTGCAGTCTGTACTGAAACTAATATTGCTTGAATGGAGCTCAGACTTTGCCCAGAAGAGGAGCAGGAGACTGGTGAGTTACAGGAGAGTGTCCTCCTCAGGCAACCAGAGCAAGTGTATGTAGCCTCTGTTGGCACCAAGCTTCTCTGCCTCCTGGGAGTGACCCTCCTTCCAAGCCTGCCACTGAAGGGGCCTCACTGCGCATCCCAGTGGGTCGGGGGCTTAGGAGAGTTGCATGTGGGCTGGGCTGCCTTCTTCCTCAGGGCCTGAGGGCTTAAGAACTGTCCTCTTGGGCTTGCTTCTCACTGCAAGGCAACTAGGGCTCAGCAGCCCTAGGCAGATGCACCCTAGCCTGTGCCACCATCAGCCAAGTGCAGGGAGATTGGTCAGTGACTCTTAAAGTAGCCACATAGCCAGCTGGTGTCCCATAAAGGGAGCATTAGTATGAGACCTGTCCTTGCAGTGGATAGTGCCTTGCAACTAAAGCTACAGTGTCCCTGTCCCTGGGTCTTTGCTTATGATCTCAAAACTGCTTGTCTGGGCAGAATTTGTTCTCCTTGGAGAACAGTCCCTGGAAGCCAGTGTGGGAGGATTCTCCCTTCAAGTCTGCTCCTGTATCTGTGAACTTAGTGTGGTATTCTATTCTGTAATGTAGTCATGATTGTTTTAGTAAAAAAATTCAATGTGATTTTTTTTATCTAGCAATTGCTCTGTCCAGCAATATGGAGGATCTGAAAACCTTCTTGCTACTAAACACTTTATAAATGCTAGATTAAATGTAATTCATATCCCCCAAATGCATGACTAGTTCACAAGAAAGTACAGACAGTCCCTAGAGCCAAAATCTAAGAGTGAACAAGAAAAACTAAACAAGTGGGAAGGACCACACCATGGGTGCTAGGCTGGGGTCTGCTGACCTGGGGACTGATTTTTTTTTTTTTTTTTTTAAAGATGACCAGTAAGGGGATCTTAACCCTTGACTTGGTGTTGTCAGCACCACGCTCTCCCAAGTGAGTCACAGGCTGGCCCATGGGGACTGAGTTTTAATGGCCACACTGAGTTGAGAGAAAGTCTTGGGCCTGAGCCATGTCAGAGTTTAGAACTAAGTCACCAGCCTGAAATAAAGCCACTAGAAAAAGGACAGTTCCAGAGAGATGAAGGTACTAGAAAAAACCCAACTTGGAACAC
>NW_007776409.1:1804-3560 GCF_000696425.1 Galeopterus variegatus | reverse complement strand
TAATAAGTGCAGGAGGTTAAGTAATGTTGGAACCCAATGCTGACAGACACAAAAGACTCTCCGTAATATCACTCTGTTCCCCAACAATATCATTCTGTCCCTCCACAATATCACTCTGTCCCCCAATGCAATGGCAAACATTCATTGATAATTACTATGGCCAGCCACAGGGCTGTGTGCATCATTCACTCAGTGATCCCAAACCAAACTAAGGAGGTGGTGTCGCCACACCACCAGAAGGTGAAGTGACTTGTTAAAAAGTGCTGTAAATGTCCCCAAATGAAAGATCACTTCGGGCTGGAGAGAACTGAGGAGATCTCACAGCAGAAGAGAGACTGCAGTTGATACTTGATAAAAGGGTAGTATTTAGAATATTAGTATTTGTCAGGGGGGCTCCAGTTGGGGAAAGAGAGAGAGGGCATGAGTATTTGAGAAACAGTGAGGAGGCCAGCAGGCAAGAGAAAGTTCACGTGTAAGAGTTAGGGGGAAATAAAATGCAGAAGTTGATGGGCCCATATTATGGAGAGCCTGGAAAAAGAGTCTCAGAAGTTATTTCCTAAGGGAAATGGAATAATTTTGTAGAAGTGACAAGATAAAGCATATATTTGGTTTTTAAGGAATTACATGTGATTTATCTAACTTTCTTGGATTAGCTTTAGCTAAAATGTTTTTTTTTCCATGATAGGAATCATAACCCATCTATCCCAGCATTTCCACTTCTGAGAGAGAGAAACGATGAGAAACGTAAACTGCTAAGAACCTTTCAACTCTGCTATTTCAGGGTGGAGCAGGACATGCCATTCCACTCAGTGGAAGACTTCTTGACTTTTTGTAACTGAGAAACATTGGAGTCACATGTGATTTGTGGAGGAATTCAAGACCTTTGAAATCCAATGGCTCAGAGGGGAAATTGTGAATTTCCCTTAATTACTTTCAAACTCTGCTTAAAAACTGTCAGCAAGAATCATCAACCAGCTCCCACAGTTAGTTTTTTTCTTATATTTGGCTCTCTTACTCTTTCTTTCGAAATGCTTTTTTTTTTCCTTTTTGTCTTTTTTCATGACCGGTAACGGGATCGCAACCCTCGGTGTTGCGCCCGTACCACGCTCAACCAGTGAGCAGACTGGTCTCTATATGGGATCCGAACCCTCGGCGGGAGCGCTGCACTCTACCGAGTGTGCCACCGGGCTGGCCCTCGAAATGCTTTTTTAACAAAGTTGTCAAAGCAGGATTTTCGTGGGATTCTCGCCTGATTTTCATCGGCACACTTCTTCCCATTCCCTTTACCTTCCATGGAAGAGCCGACATGGGAGGGGCAGACCTGTCCAACACCTTCTCTTCTGTTGATGAGGCACCAGAGTTGTGTGATCTACACTTAATACAGATTGAGAATCGAGCCCTGGGGAGCTTGAGATCAGTATTTCCCAAGCTCCTCTCTCGATAGAGCAAGCACCAAGAAAAGCTTTAACTGGGGGATGTTTTAAATGCAGGAGACCTCAGGGCAGATAGAAGCAAGCATTTGTGCTTCCGAGGCTCAGCCTCTGTGAAGGGACTCCCAGCTGGCTTGACCACCCCCTTGCTCCTGCAAGGTGACACTGCCCTAACTAGGGTGACCATGGAATTTATCATATAGACTGGGAAACTTTTAAGAATAAAAGGAATTGCTAAAAGTAATTAAAACTATTCAGTTTTGATAATATTTGTTGAATGACAAATTAGTTTTATTATTATTGAACTTATAAAGTTCTATTCAAAA
>NW_007776409.1:0-1169 GCF_000696425.1 Galeopterus variegatus | reverse complement strand
AACATGTTTCTTAGATACACTCTCTCTAATACCACACCCAGGCACTTTTTTTTTTCCCTGAGGACTATATTATTTTTCAATAGGTCTTTTATTTTCAGTTTTTGTTTAAAATTACCTGAAACTATCTTCAAATTTGCATTTTATACTTAATTAATTTGAAATCATTAGCACCATTTTTTTCTGTAATTATATTTTAAGTTGAAGAATTAAACATTTTAAGGTGTATGAAATATCCTGTAAGCTCAGAGAAAATATTAAGTAGAAAAGAGTTTCAACTCTCATTTTTTTTGTATGGAAATGTGTAAATATTTAAATGTAAATATTTTTATAAGTACCATCTTTTTTGCCTGTTTTGACTATCAATTTTATAACTTTGTTTGACAAACATTTTTATTTTTTATTTTTACATCATCCCTTTTTGTATTTTTTCGTGACCGGCAACGGATCGCAACCCTCAGTGTCGCGCCCGTACCGGACCGGGACCGGCAATGGGATCGCAACCCTCGGTGTTGCTCCCATGCCTCGCTCAGCCAGTGAGTGGGAACCGGTCTGTATGTGGGATCCGAACCCTCAGCGGGAGCGCTGCCGCGCTTCCCAAGCGGTGCACTGTAGCAGTGCGCCACCGGGCCGGCCCCGACAAACATTTTTAAAAAGACAAAAACCATCAAAAATTTTCTATGGACCAGCCTGTGGCTCACTCGGAAGAGTGTGGTGCTGATCACACCAAGGCCATGGGTTCGGATCCCATATAGGGATGGCCGGTTAGCTCACTGGGGAAGCATGGTGCTGACAACACCAAGTCAAACTGGGTGAGTGTGGTGCTGACAACACCAAGTCAAGGGTTAAGATCCCCTTACTGGTCATTGTTTAAAAAAAAAAAAAAAAAGTTCTATGATATGATTCTTTTGGGTGTTTAAATAAATATAGATGCTGCAAAAATATAGGCCTTTTTAATTTCATTTTATTCTGGTATAGAATACACATTTATGCAATTAAATATGAGAGGTCCATCAAACATTACTTCAGGTAAGTCAAAATAGCCCAAAGCACAATCAAAAAATTTTAAAATTAAATTTTACAAACATTTAAACTCTTACTGTTTATTTCGTTCAGTTCCTCCCTTGCTTTTGTGTGGCTTCACTTCAATATCTTCTTGTTTGCAAGCTTTG
>NW_007776408.1:0-3560 GCF_000696425.1 Galeopterus variegatus | reverse complement strand
TATGGATTATTTTTCTTAGCATAATGTCCTCAAGATTTATCCATGTTGTTACATATTAGAGAATTTCATTATTTTTAAGGTTGAATAGTATTCTGCTGTATGTACATATTACATTTTCTCTATCCATTCATCTGTCATTTGACATTTAGTTTGTTTCTACATATCAGCTATTGTGAATAGTGCTGCAATAATCATGGGAGTGTTAATACCATTTCTTGATCCTGATTTAAATTTTTATGGATATATACCTGGAAGTGAGATTGCTGGATCATATGGAAGTTCTATTTTTAATTTTTTGAAGAACTTCTATACTATTTTCTATAGTGGCTGCACCATTTTTCATTCTCACCAACAGTGTACAAAGATTCCAATTCTGTACATCCTCTCCAACACTTGTATTTCTTTTTTTATATATATGGCCATTATAACAAGTGTCAGATAATACTTCATTGTGGTTTTGGTTTGCATTTTCCTGACAATTAGTGGTGATGAATATATTTTTATATATCTGTTGGTCATTTGTATGTCTTCTTTGAAGAAATGTTTTTTCAAATCCTTAGCCCATTTTCTTAAATCAGGTTAGTAGTTTTTTGTTGTTGTTTTTATTGAGTTGTAGGAGTTTCTTATACATTTTAGATATTAGCTCCTTACTAAATACATGGTTTGCACATGTTTTTTTCCAATTCCATAGATTGCCTTTTCACTCTGCTATTTCCTTTGCTGTGCAGAAGCTTTCGGTGTCATACCATGAAATCATTGCTGAGACCAGTGTCATGAAGCTTTTCCCTTTTGTTTTCTCTAGATGTTTTATTTTTTCAAGTCTTATGTTTAAATCTTTAATTCTTTTTGAGTTGTTCATTGTGTATGGTGAATGGACTATCCTACCCCACCCCCACTGTGTATTCTTGGCACCCTTATCAGAGATCAGTTGAGTGTATGCGTAGATTTATTTCTAAGCTCCCTATTCTGTTCCATTGGTCTATATATCTATCTTTATATCAGTAACAGTCTTCTTTGAATACTGTAGCTTTGTAACTATTTTGAAATCAGGATGTGTGATGCCTCCAATTTTGATTTTCTTTCTCAGGATATTTGTCTATTCATGATCTTCTGTGGTTCCATATGAATTATATAATTTATTTTTCTATTTCTGTAAAAAAAATCTTTGGGACTCTGATAGGGATTGCATTGAATCCGTAGATCACTTTCAGCAGTATGAACGTTTTAACAATAGTAAGTCTTCCATCCATGAACACAGTTGTCTTTCTATTTGTGTCTTTTTTACTTTCTTTCATTAATATTTTGTAGTTCTCATTATATAAGTCTTTCACCTACTTACTTAAGTTCTTAAGTGTTTTATTCTTTTTGATGCTGATGTAAATGGGATTGTTTTACGATTTTTCTTTTCAGATACTTTGTTGTTAGTATATAGGAATGCAACTCATTTTTATATAGTTTTGTGTCCTGCAACTTTAGTGAATTTATTTCTTAGTTCTAACAGTTCCATTAAAGCATCTTTGAAGTTTTCTATATACAAGATTATGTCTTCTGCAAACGGGGATAATTTTACTTCTTCCTTTTCAATTTGAATGCACTTTATTTACTTTTCTCATCTAATTGCCCTGGCTGAGACTTCTAATACAATGCTAAATAGAAGTGGTGAGAGGGACCGCAACCCTCGGCGTCGCTCCTGCGCCTCGCTCAGCCAGTGAGCGGGAACCGGTCTGCATGTGGGATCCGAACCCTCGGGCGGGAGCGCCGCCGCGCTTCCCAAGCGGCGCACTTATCCAGTGCGCCACCGGGCCGGCCCTTGTTTCTGATTTTAGAGAAAAAGCTTTCAGTTCTTCACCACTGAATATGATGTTAGCTATGTTCTTGTCCTGTATGGCCTTCATCATGTTGAGGTATTTTCTGTTTGTTCCTAGTTTGTTGGGAGTTTTTAATCATGAAAGGGTGTTGAATTTTGTCAAACACTTTGTGTGTCTATTGAGACAATCATGTGATTTTTATCCTTTATTCTGTTGATGTTGTGTGTCACATTAATTGGTTTTTATATATTAAACCATCCTTGCATCACAGGGATAAATTTCACTTGTTTAGGATGTACGATTCTTTTAAGGTGCTGTTGGGTTCAGTTTGTCCATATTTTCTTGAGTATTTTTATATCTATATTAATTAGGGATATGGACTGAAAGTTGTTTTTTTCTTGTGGTGTCTTTGTCTGGCTTCGATGTCAGGGTAATGCTGGCCTCATAAAATGAGTTTGGGATTTTCCCTCTTTCAATACTTTGGAAAAGTTTGGGAAGCATTGGCATTAATCCTTGTTTGAGTGCTTGGTAGAATTCACCTTAAAGCCATCTGGTTCTGGGCTTTTCTTTATTGTGAGGTTTTTGATTATTGATTCAATTTTCATACTAATTACAGTTCTGTTCAGGCTTTTTATTTCTTCATGATTTAGTTTAGTAAGTTGCATGTTTCAAAGAATTTATCCATTTCTTCTAGGTTATCCTATTTCTAGCATATAATTGTTCATAATAATTTTTTTCTAGTGGTAGCATTTAACATACCACTCTTAGAACAAGCAGACAAAAAGTATGTATGTAGAAGATTTCAACATGATTAACAAACTTGATCTGATTTGCACATGTAGAACACTACACAAACAACAGCAGAATACTTATTTTTTTTCCAGGTGAAGGAAAGGTAAAATAACATCTTTATTCCTGATTCACACTACTCTTTTGGCTAGTTCTAACAGTGATAGTTTCTACCAACAATCTTCAATTTTAAGTTTTGTAGAATACTTTATAACTTTCTTTATGTGAACAAGTATGAGCAATAAATCTAACAGATTGCTCATGCTACTTAAAATACATTTGTGGTTCTTAAAGACTTTATGAATTTCTGTGAAAGTTTTTTTCCACCTTCTCTAGCCTTTAAAGTTTTTGGATGAAATGCACGCAGATATTTAATGGCATAATTAATTTTTTTCTCACTTCTATTCAAAAGAGGTTAAAAATGGCAGTACTGAAGGCAGCGTGCTAAATTTGTTTCTTTTAAAGGTATTTGGAAACTGACTTATTAATAATTTAATGAAATGAAAAAGGTTAGAATCCGAACATAGTAATTTCTTATAATCCTTTTTGTTTCTATAGCATCAGTTATAACTTCTTTCATTTCTGATTTTATTTATTTGAGTCTTCTCTTTATTTTCTTAGTGCATTAGTCCATTTTTTGTTGCTTATAACATAATATATGAAGCTGGGTAATTTATAAAGAAACAAAAATTATTTCTTAAAGTTTCAGAAGCTTGGAAATCCACAGTCCAGGGGGCACATCTGGTGAGGACCTTCTTCTCGGTGGGGGTTCTGTACAGAGTCCTGTGATGATGTAGAGCATCACATGGTGAGAATATGGCAGCAGCAAGCGAGCTAACCTCGCTTTCTCTCTTTGTAAAACCATCAGAGCCACATCCATGATGTTCCATTAAACCATCAACCCATGAATGAATCAATTCATTTGGAGGATTCAGTCTTTGCAATACAATCACCCCTTTCAAG
>NW_007776407.1:2675-3560 GCF_000696425.1 Galeopterus variegatus | reverse complement strand
TGCAACAAACACCCTCAAATGTATAGTTTTCTCTATTTTTCCAATTATTTATCTGAGAAAAAGAAGTCAAATTTCTGGGTCAAAGGATTTTCAAGGGTTTTGATCTATATTGCCAATCTGCCCTCCCAAGTATTTATGTCAATTTACATTCCCACCAATTGAGTGCTTAATTCATACTCTTTTTTTCTTCCTGAGAAAGTAATGCTGAGCTGAACTGAAAAAGCACTTCTTTCTGAATTCACAGCATGAATTCACTACCGCATGAAATGACTAGCATAATCCACAATGAAGACAAAAGTCAAATCTCTATTCCACTAAGATAAATGAAGAACAGACCCTTGACACAGAATGTTACTAGAGCACACAGTTCTTCACAAAATGCAATAAAGTATAACTAAAATTTAAGTGACTCTTTTGAAACCATGATGAAAATTATTGTAGGAAAAAACAAAACAAAACAAAACAAAAACAACTAGGGAACCACAAAGCAGTAAGGAGATGCAACAGTTGGATCAGCCCACTTGCTCGGAGAACCTCTCATGGAACCTTCCATGGGTACACTCATGCTCATTCAAGGGTAGCCCAAACCAGAAGGTTAAAATGTTACAATACTTAATGCTAAAGTACTTAATGAAGAGTCCAGAAAAACATGAACACA
This sequence comes from Galeopterus variegatus, assembly GCF_000696425.1. Taxonomy (NCBI): domain Eukaryota; kingdom Metazoa; phylum Chordata; class Mammalia; order Dermoptera; family Cynocephalidae; genus Galeopterus; species Galeopterus variegatus. The sequence continues at coordinate 2,902 of NW_007776407.1, read as the reverse complement.
ATGCAACCTTGTTGAGTTAGGGGAAAAAAACACAACAAAACTACATAAGCCATGTTTCAATGGAATTATTTAGCTAGAAGATGAAATAGCAGTAGCTATACACTGACATAACCAGGCTAATAGTGAGATTAGAGAAAGATTTTTTAAAATTCTATTTCAGCTTCTAAAGAAGAATCAATAGAATATTTCCTGATATCTTTTTAATATTTATCTTAAGGAAAAGAATA
>NW_007776407.1:0-673 GCF_000696425.1 Galeopterus variegatus | reverse complement strand
GATAAGTTTGTCCCCTTTCCTCACTGCTTTTCTAAAATCCTGAAGTTGTTAATAGTAATAATATCATGTTAGTGAATATATCATTTCAGGGAAAATTGAGAGTATGTAGCTGCTTCTGAAATTATGCTTTTCTTTTATAACTATTGTTACCATGCATAATGTATGTACTTATGAATTATAAAATGGATTTTAAAAAGCAATGCTACCCTTTCTATATATGAATAGCAAAATATCTGAAAAAGAAATCAAGAAAACAATTCCTTTTACAATAACTACAAAAATTAAGATACTTAAGGAATAATCTTAATCAAGGAGGTGAAAAACTTCTACAATGAAAACCATAAGACCCTAAAGAAAGAAATTGAAGAGGAAACAAATAAATAAAAAGATATCTCATTTTCATGGATTGGAAGAATTAATGTTAAAATGACCATTCTACCCAAAGCGATCTTCAGATTTAATGCAATTCCTATTAAAATACCAATGACATTCTTCAGAGAAATAGAAAAAACAATCCTAAAATTAATGTGGAACCAAAACAGACCCTGAATGGCCAAAGCAATCCTATGAAAAATGAGCAAAGCTGGAGACATCTCACTACCTGACTTCAAATTGTACTACAAAGGTATAGTAACTAAAACAGCATGCTACTGGCATAAAAACAGACACATAG
>NW_007776406.1:2954-3560 GCF_000696425.1 Galeopterus variegatus | reverse complement strand
GACATATCAGTAGTAACCTTGAATGCAAACAGAATAAACTCTCCAATTAAAAGACACAGAGTGGCTGAATGGATAAATAAACAAGAGCCAATGATATGCTGCCTACAAGAGACTCCTTTAACTATTAAAGATAAACACAGACTGAAAGTGAAGAGCTGAAAGAAGATATTCCATGCAAATGAAAACCAAAAGCGAGCTGGAGTAGCCATACTTATATCAGATAAAATAGATTTTAAATCAAAAGCTATAAAAAGAGGCAAAGAACTTCATTATATAATGATAAAGGGAACAATTCAAAAAGGGGATATAACAATTGTTAATATATATGCATCCAACACTGGAGCACCCAGATATATAAAGTAAATGTTATTAAACCTGGGGCAGAGGTACATTGCAATTCAGTATAGTACGGGATTTTAACAACCTGCTTTAAAGTATGGATAGATCATCTAGACAGAAAATAAACAAACAAAAAAATCTGATTTAAACTATACCATAGATTAAATGGACTTTACACAAATTTATAGAACATTCCATCCAACAGTTGCAGAATACACATTTTTCTCATATGCACATGGAACATTCTCCAGGACAGATCATATATCA
>NW_007776406.1:0-1095 GCF_000696425.1 Galeopterus variegatus | reverse complement strand
ACAGGCCAATATCCCTAATGAACATGGATGCAAAAATTCTCCACAAGATACTAGCAAGCAGAATCCAACAGCACATTAATAAAATCATTCACTTTGATCAAGTGGGATTTATCCCAGGGATGCAAGGATGGTTTGACATACACAAATCAATAAATGTGATACAACACTTAACAGAAAGACAAACAAAAAACATATGATAATTTCAACTGATGCAGAAAAAGTATTTGACAAAATTCAACACTCCTTCATGATAAAAACTCTTAACTACATATAAAATTCAACATTCTTTTGTGATAAAAAAAAACTCTCAACAAATTAAGTATAGGAAGAATATGTAGCTCAATACAATAAAGGCCATATATAACAAGCCCACAGCTAACACCATACTAACAACATTAGATCAGGAAAAAGACAAGGATGCCCACTTTCACCAAGTCTTTTCAACATAGTACTGGAAGTCCTAACCAGAGCAATTAGACAAGAGAAAGAAATAAAAGGTATCCAAATTGGAAATGAGGAAGTCAGACTGTCCCTGTTTGCAGATGAAATAAAAGGTATCCAAATTGGAAATGAGGAAGTCAGACTGTCCCTGTTTGCAGATGAAATGATCTTATATATAGAAAACCCTAAAGACTTCACCAAAAACTGTTAGAAATAATGAACTGATTCAGTAAAGTTGTAGTATGCAAAATCAACATACAAAAGTCAGTAGCATTTCTGTATACTCATAGTGAGCTATCTGAAAAAGAAATCAAGAAAACAAAATTCCTTTTACAATAAATACCAAAAAAATAAGATACTTAGGAATAAACTTAACCAAGGAGGTGGAAGACCTCTACAATGAAAGTTATAAAACTTTGAAGACAGAAACTGAAGAAGACACAAATAAATCGAAAGACATCCCATCTTCATGGATTAGAAGAATTAGTATTGTTAAAATGGCCATTCTACCCAAAGTGATCTACAGATATAATGCAATTCCTATCAAGATACAAATGATTCCTCACAGAAATAGAAAAAAACTATCCTAAAATTATGGAACCAAACAAAACATTGAATAGCCAAAGCAATCCTGAGAAAAACGAACAAAGCTGG
>NW_007776405.1:2441-3561 GCF_000696425.1 Galeopterus variegatus | reverse complement strand
TATCTTTATATATCAATCAGTAACCTGTCTGTCTTTGAGCCAGCAGCCTTGCTGTGTTACACCTCTTTATCTTACAACAGAGACTCAATAGCCTGGGGAAAATTTCATGTTTTTGTATTGTCAATATTTGACACTTCAAGGCTTCGGAAAACCAGGCCCTGTGAAGTACATTTGCTTTATAGTACACTCCACACCCATACCTAGTTTATTGCATCTTCCTTTCCTTAGTTTTTCTCCCCCTAGGTGCTTGCTTCTTCAGTGGGCAGCTCTTCAGTAATTCATTCATTTTTCCCTGCATTGCCTCCACAGTTTCATGTTTCTCTTTCTTAGGCTCCATGAAAAGCCTCTTGCTTCCTTAATTAACAATTCGTGGTAATTCTATCTTTCCATCTCTTGTACCCTTAACCTTATCCTGTGTTCTTATTGTCATCATGAATAGCTAATTTGTCTCCAGCCTTGAATTAAGTGTTCTACCAGCATTAGCTCATTTATTTATTTATTTATTTTCTGTAGGCAGTGGCAGAAATGAAGGCAAGGCCCACAGTGTGATTGATCTGGCCTCACAGTGGGGAACTAGGTCTGAGGGACCCCCACACTAAGATTTCGGATCCCTGCGTTAGCTAATTCAATTGCTACAATAATCCCACGTGGTAGGTACTGTTAGTGCTGTCACACAAGGGAAGGAACTGTGGGTTGAAATGATGATATTACTTGCCTGAGTCCCACAGTGAATGGGAGAGCAGGAACAGAACTCAGGTTGTTTGACACCAAAGTTCTAACCACCACGTGTCACCGCCTTCTCTCGCCAAACATGTTTTTATCTTTTTTACCTTTGTCCAATTTCAAGCCACTGCTCTGAAATATTTTCAGTATTTTTATTAAGACAGTGAATACAACAATTATTTAAGCAACTAATCCTTCAATATAGTTCTGTGAAATGCCATTTCAGTCTCATTTTTTCCTGATCACTCCCAAATCACCCAGACCCACACATCATATTCTTTCAAGCATATGTATATACAAGGCATTCGCCTGCTTTTACATGATTTCCTTTCTTGTTCACCTCAACCTGATAAGGTGAACAATAACAATGATTTTACTTATTAGGGGAGAGAAGTGT
>NW_007776405.1:0-2005 GCF_000696425.1 Galeopterus variegatus | reverse complement strand
TCACCTCAACCTGATAAGGTGAACAATAACAATGATTTTACTTATTAGGGGAGAGAAGTGTTACAAGAGAATATGAGACATAGACAATTTTGTAAAAAAAACTTGTATGAGATAGAAGATGTGTGCACATAGAGCAGTTATATGAAAGTAACCTACAGAAAATAACTAAGTGTTCCAGAGAAAAATAAAAGGGGCAAACACCACGGGAATCCATGGAAGAGATAGACCTTAAGGATGAGTGGGATTTAGTAAGAAGAGGGCAAAAGCTGGGATGAAGACAGAAATCAGCATCTTCATCACTGACAACTATTTATCAAGTATCTTATGTTTGACATTAAATTAGTTACTGAGATAAAGAGATATATAAGCTATTAACTTTCTTCAAAATATGTCATGTGGGAGGAAGTCTGAAACAGAAAGTGAAATGCACAGCAATACAAAGAGCACCCGAAGCAAGAGTTTCAGGAATTCTGAAAATGCAGGGAACTTACCCCAATAAAAGTGATAAGCCCTGGGACAGAGAGTGAGCAGTTTACATGGATCAAAGGGCTCACTCATTATAATGACAGCTTTCTATAAGCCAGGAACTGAAAACAATGGATACGAAGAGTTCAGAGCCAACAAGAGAAAGCAGGGACTCTTATGTGGTGTGTAGAGACAGGCTATGAGGGGACGGGTACCTCTGCCAGTTAGAGGCATCAGAGAAGGCTTCCTGGTAGAGGTGAGTGGGGGTCACATGTGCCAGTGTAGGCAGGCAGGGTGGGCAGAGGACATTTCTTGTTTCTCATTTATTTTTGTTTTGGGCAGCTGGCCATTACAGGGTTTGAACACCGGATGTTGGTGGTATCAGCACCATGCTCTAACCAAGAGGACACTTCTGAGTAAAGCGCTGGCTAGGAGATGCACTTGCTGTGTAGGCAGGAAGAACAGAGCCTCCAGGTCATTCAGCTCTGCAGTGAGAGCATGAAGTGCAAGGCCAGGAGTGGTGAGATGATGTGGATGAGACAGGTAGAGACTGGATCAGAAGGACTGTGATAGCTGCATTGGGGAGCCCAGGCTTGAGGTTGAGCCAGGCAAATGGTCCGAGCAACCTGCACATTCTAGGAATCAGACTCAGGTTGGGCCCAGATTTTAGCAAGTTTCAAATGCCAAACTGAGAAACTCTTTGCTAGGATCACTTTTCTTGCAGTTCAGAGAATAACTGTGCTCTACATACTCAGCCCAATTCAAGGCAGAGTTGCCGAAAATTTATTAGCTCTGAAGAGCAAAGAATGCTGTTCACTGAATGACTCAGCGCTTCAAAGGGCTGTAGATAAAAGGTGAGAAGACTCTGAAGTCCAGTTTTAAAACAGAGCATCTGCCCCTATCTATCACCTACTTACCACTAATTCTGAACAGGTCTGTAGGATGCTCTAACTCCACTTCCTTGTCTTCTCCCACCTTTTCTTCTTTATCACCCTTTCTCCTTTCCTTTTGGTGGCTGGCTGGTGCGGGGATCTGAACTCTCGACCTTGGTGTTACCAGCACCACACTGTAACCAACTTAGCTAACGGCCAGCCTTCCTTTCCCACTTGTGACTACTTGGTCATAAGATAGAGAATGTCAAGATAAATCCTATGGCCATCCATTGAGGTCCTGCTGTGTTCCAGGCATTGTTCAGGGCACTTTAAAGCATTATCTCATTTAATCCTCATAGCAACAGTAAAAAGCGAGTGCCATTTTACAGATAAAAAATCCTAGGTACGTACAGGATAAATCACTTGGCTAAATTCACACAACTAGTAATAAACAGAGGTAGGAGTCACATAAGCTTTTCAAAAACAAATTTAAACATACCCTTCTTTGTTTCAAACATGTGGTTTGAAATCATTTCCCAGTGCTCTTGGGATAAAAACAAAAATCTTTGCCATGACGTACAAGGACTTGCATAGTGATTCCTCTCCTTCTCTTATCCTGCAAACAAACCCAGACAGTTGGTGTCCAGGGCCTAAAGTCCTGGCTGCTA
>NW_007776404.1:0-3561 GCF_000696425.1 Galeopterus variegatus | reverse complement strand
GTGATACCAAGTTGCTTCCAGATCACTTGTTTATGTTTTAGTCTTTGGTCCTTGCTGGTCACTAATAACAGGAACTAGATGTTCCCAGGAACTGGGGCAACATTGTTCACCCATTCCACACACGAGGGTGATGAGGGAAAATTAAGTCCCTGACACATGCCACCTAGTCAGATCTGGGGTTTCAAATGAGGCCTCCTGATGAAGATTTCACACAACAAGTTCTCTACTCTTCCTTTGTGATGTAGTCATGGAGCAAGAAATTCTGCAGCTGAGGCCCCAGGACATGAAGGACACATGGGTGTGGGGAGAGGGAGTGGGTTCTGACTTCCACAGACCGGCCCCCACCCTAGTACTCTCAGTGACTAGTGGCATGCACATGGGTAAGTGTCTTGCATTCTGTGAGTGGTACTTTCTCATATGTCAGTGAGAAGAATTACACCAAACTCGTGCTTGTTGAAGAGATAAGGGGACAGATGTGAAATGTCTAGCACTGGGAATCTCATTTAACAGGCACAGAATAAGCACTAGGTTCTGGCCCGTTCTCTCTGCATGTGCACAGAGAAAACGACTAGAAGCACGGGCTCCATCCCTGCTGACCCTTCCTCTATTCCAGTATCAAGGGAGCTCTGGACCTCAGCTGCCACACAGGTGAGGAGTGGAGGTAACATGTCGTTCAACTAAAGGCAGGGAGTTAGGAATCTTTCTACACCACATACAAATGCTTCTGGAGTTTAGAGTCTATGAAGACAGAACATGTAAAATGGAAATTTCCACAGGAAGTGACTTGGCCCCACGGCTNTGTTCACCCATTCCACACACGAGGGTGATGAGGGAAAATTAAGTCCCTGACACATGCCACCCAGTCAGATCTGGGGTTTCAAATGAGGCCTTCTGATGAAGATTTCACAATCCAAGTTCTCTACTCTTCCTTTGTGATGTAGTCATGGAGTAAGAAATTCTGCAGCTGAGGCCCCAGGACATGAAGGACACATGGGTGTGGGGAGAGGGAGTGGGTTCTGACTTCCACAGACCGGCCCCCACCCTAGTACTCTCAGTGACTAGTGGCATGCACATGGGTAAGTGTCTTGCATTCTGTGAGTGGTACTTTCTCATATGTCAGTGAGAAGAATTACACCAAACTCGTGTTTGTTGAAGAGATAAGGGCGCAGATGTGACACGTCTAGCACTGGGAATCTCATTTAGTAGGCACAGGATACGCACTAGGTCCTGGCCCTTTCTCTCTGCATGTCCACAGAGAACACGACTAGAAGCATGGGCTCCAGCCCTGCTGACCCTTCCTCTATTCCAGTATCAAGGGAGCTCGGACCTCAGCTGCCACACAAGTGAGGAGTGGAGGTAACATGTCGTGCAACCAAAGGCAGGGAGTTAGGAATCTTTCTACACCACGGACTAATGCTTCTGGAGTTTTGACTCTATGAAGACAGAACATGTAAAATGGAAATTTCCACAGGAAGTGACTTGGCCCCACGGCTCACCATGTAGCCACTGTGGCCCACGATGGTATTTAAGTACTCCTTGACATCACGTGGGTCTTGCAAACCTTCAACTGGTGTTAAGTGCAATTACCCAATAACATCAAAGCCACAATGAGAAACTTAGGAAAGACAGGTGAGTGTGTCACAACCACCTAACGTCGCAGAGAATTTGGATTAACCACATTCTCCCATTTTCTATAAAGCCCTCTTTACTAAAACCTCCCACCCACCCTGCTGCAAACACGACCAAATTCCCATGCACTGAACCCTTCCTAGAGGTCTCATTGCACACAAAGTGTGCGATGGCGTGGATGCTTCTAAATCAGCAACTCATCTTTGTATTTAGGCTTAACCTTTTGACGTCTGGTGAGTTTATTGCACATGAAGATGTAGAATTACAGAGCAGCTCCATGTGTTCTTTAGCATCTTGTTGCTGGGGCTGTAAGCTGGGCTCTGACACTGAATGCACGTCATGAGCCAAATCCCTTCTCTCTGTCCTCAGTTTCTTTATTTGTTAATGGGAATGAAAATAATCTCCCCTTTTCCATCTCTCTCATAGCTTGTTATGAAGATTAAATAAGATAAAAGCTCTACAAGCAAAGCTCTCAGAATAGTGTTTGCTATTTAGATTGCAGTTAATAAATATTGATGTTATTATTACTTAGAACATTTGGGGGGTGAAGAAATTCTAGAATCTATTTATAACAATACTTTTTTCTTCATTTGACTCGTTCAGTAAAAACCCAAACTTATTCTTCTGTATTGTGGAATGTTCCAAGTGCATTGAGCAGAGGTTAATCAACTTGACCTGTGAGCTGAACTGACTTGTCTTGCTCTGGTGGTGATGGCACATGTTTACTTTTGGGTTTTGGTGGTGGTGGGATATCATTTCAATGATTCAGATCATCAGAAATAAATATTTGGGATCCCTTCCCGATTAATGATTTCTACTCTGTCCAAAGAACAGGTGAAAGTAGCTGAACGACTTTTCTCAGAAGCACAGGGGCAGCAGCTCACCAGCACCTCTGCCTACTACACCTACCTGCTCCTGCTCCTGAACAGCGTGGTCTACTTTGCCTTCGCCACCTTCTGTCTGTTTAGAAGAAAAGCTGTCCGTGGTGATGGGAAGAGTTCCTAACAGATGGTTGCAGAAAGGGGACATCTTTCCTGCATCATGTATTGTCCCTGACAGAGTAGCCCACAGCAGCCATTAGCGCCACTCTCTCCAGTCTCCTCCAGCTCCTCCAGCCAGCCCGAGTCGTGGCAGCTGCAGTGTAGACAGCACACAGCCTCCAGCCATGCTCCAGTGCCCTTGCCCCAGGGAGCTGCGTGCAAACCTGCCCTTCACACACCCTTTAGTGGCCTTATTGCTGCTCAAATTCTGTGCTTTGTTTTTCATAATAAGCACAATAAACAAACAATCAAACCAACAAACCCCAAAGTCTACTTTTGTTCATGTGTACCTAAACTTTATGAAATTGAATGGAAAGTTCAAGGTAACAAATAGCATGCCCACTGGGCCAGGACATTCGGTGTTGGTTGTAATCGTGGACTGATACCATGTGCAGTGCAACTTCTGATCCTTTCCAATACAGGGGTTATGGAGCACTTGCTGCAAACCCATGTTACTTCTCTTTTAAAGGTCAGATTTATTTGGTTTGGGACATTTTGATGTCTAAAGTGACTTGCACTGTGTGTGCTCAGCTCTATGCTAGTGTTTCACAAACAGCATGTTTCCTGATCCTCACGACATTCCCATGAAAGCTGCATGCACCAGAGAGACAGCACGGTGGGGGAGTTAGGCACACAGGACTCTGGACCGAGTGCCGGGGTTCGAGTCATGGGTCTGGTATTTATCTGCGTGGCCTCTGGCAAGTTACTTGAACTCTGTGTGCCATAATTTCTTCATGTAAATTGAAGGTGCAGTGTCCTTTCTCCTGGAGTTGTTCTGTGGATTAGATGAGTTAATAATGCTTGATACGTGCGAGTCCTCAGCTGCATTGTTATGTGCTCTTGATAGCTCTACTTTAGAAATAGTAGATACCCCCCCACACATACACATATG
>NW_007776403.1:1534-3561 GCF_000696425.1 Galeopterus variegatus | reverse complement strand
TTTTTTCATGTCATGTTTAAAATCATTTTTTCTCAGTCTTTCTTATATCCAGGGTGGCAGATGGACAGATGGCTCATTGGTTAGATGCAATCCTGAAATGGACAGGGCCAAATTAAAACACTTGGCTGGAGCTTCTCTCAGAAAGCCAAGCTTGGTGGTGTGCAGCTGGACACCAAATTTATCAAAAACTTGAAAACAATCAAAGCCAACACTATCTCCAAAGATACAAATGTTCAATTCCTGAAGAGATTCTTACAATCTAGATTACTACTTACATTCACCCTTAATTATCACTTAGATTCTGAGCATTGAATTATCTACAAACTTTTCTATCTAAGGATGTGGAATAAACAATAAGGAAGTGATAATCAAAATAGATTACACATGAGACTGTGGGGGAAATAATAAATGTGAACTGAGAAAAGATCAAACAGTAATTCTAAAATTCTTCTGCTCATTCAGTAAAACAGAGAAACAGAAATTGTCACGAGCTAGATAAAAAGAAATATAAACTACCCCACTCCCTGAAGTTAACAACATTTTAATGTGAATGATGAGACTTACAAAGCTGTCATAAAAAGTGTAAAAGAAATAATCTCTAAAAAGTAGGACACACTATGTGTCAAGTGTACGGTAGAGAGTAAGTACCATGATAGAACAGTCAGAGAAGACTATGTAAGACAAGTCTACTAGGGCAGGCAAACAGGAACGTAATGGAGCAATGGCCAGAAGGAATGGAGGGAAAGCAATTGAAATAAAGAGGCATGGCCTACGGCATAAAACAAGAACAATTCGGAAGGAAAGGATATTGCATTTTTCTGATCCCACTGTTGAAGAAGTCAAGGATATAAAAAATTTTAAAACTATTGATTGCAAACCCATGTTCACATTATTTTCTGGTAATTTAATGTGGGAGCAAAAGAGAAAGCGAGCGTGTTGCAGAAGCAAGGTGTAATTCTCAAGAATGAATAAGGATAAATTCGGTTTTTATGGAGCTATATGTATTTTTGTCCTCTTGATTTTTATAAAACATTTGTAAAACTGACTCAATCTGTCCATATGCTTAAAAGATATTTTTGTTTTGTTGTGTTTTTGTTCATCCCAACAAAAATACACAGGAATTTGACATGGTGATAAATTATGCAGGTTAAAAAAATCCTTAATAAAATTTTCATATTACGTATTATGAAGACACCCATGCATATAATTCATAAAATAAATGAAATTAGAAACTTCTAATTAAAATCACATCTCTAGTTAGCACCAGCTGTTAAATCATCTTTCTACCAGAAAGTGTCAGCTATATTTTATTATGGAGGACAGAAAAAAATATTAAAAGTAAAATATTTAAAAACCAATAAATGTCAATCCAGAAATTTCAAAATATTGCTAAAATAATGACATACTTGGTTTAGTGAAAATTGTAAATAATACTTTAAATAAAACTTTAAAGTTCTTTTAAATTTATTTTTTAATTGAAACGTAATTGATTATATATAGTTATAGGGTACAGAGTTGATTATCAGAGTTTGCGTACCATATGTGATGATCAAATCAGTATTAGCATATCCATCATTACAAATCATAATTATTCTTTGTGACCACTACCCAATTTCTCCCTCACCCTCCCCCCTTTCCCAATTCTAGTAACCACAGATATGTTCTTTCCTTCTGGAAGTTCAATCTATTATTGTGGTTTTCATCATTCCTCCCTTCTTTCCTTACGTTGTTTCTTCTTTCATTCCTTTATTTCTTAGCACCTAATTATGCGTAGGATTTCTCTTTCTGTGCCTGGCTAATTTCACTTAACATAATTTCTCCAAGCTCATCCACGTTGCTGCGAATGGCAGGATTTCATTCTTTTTTATAGCAGTGTAGTATTCCATTGTGCATATATACTACATTTTGGTAATCCAATTGTCCATTGAAGGACAGTTAGATTACGTTCATCACAATATGTTACCTATTGTAAATATAGCTGTGATGAACATGGAGTGCAGGTATACCTTCGACATGATGATTTGATT
>NW_007776403.1:0-893 GCF_000696425.1 Galeopterus variegatus | reverse complement strand
GCTCATCCACGTTGCTGCGAATGGCAGGATTTCATTCTTTTTTATAGCAGTGTAGTATTCCCTTGTGCATATATACCACATTTTGGTAATCCAATTGTCCATTGAAGGACAGTTAGATTACGTTCATCACAATATGTTACCTATTGTAAATATAGCTGTGATGAACATGGAGTGCAGGTATACCTTCGACATGATGATTTGATTCCTTTGGGTATATAACTGGGAGTGGGATTGCTGGATCATATGGCAGTTCTAACTGTAGTTGTCTGAGGAAATGCCACACCATTTTCCATAATGGCAGCACTAATTTATAGGACCACCAATAGTGTAGGAAAGTTCCTGTTTTTCTCAATCCTTGTTAGCATTTGTTATTCTCAGTCTTTTTTTTTTTTTTTTCTTCTGAGCAGTGAGAGACCACAAAGGGGTTAATTTCCCAGAACCAACAAGAGAGAGGCATTCCTTCTTTTTGGAATTTAGCCCTGAATGGGGGTTCTTGCCCTGCATTTATTCTCCAGACCATGAAGTTACAGGAAAAGAACACAGGTGGGGTTATAGTTTAAGAATAGAGGCTGGTAACATCAGTGAAACAAGCAAAGTGACATTCCATAATGCAATTTGCAAAAGGTTGAGTTGATCCACCAACAAAAGCTTGATCTTAGCAAACACTGTTTTCCCTACAGCAATTTCCCCAGCATTTTTACATATCAGTCAAGTAACTTGACTGTCCTTGAGCCAGCAACCTTGAATGCTACAATTCTTTATCTTACAACAGAGACTTTAGCCTGGGGAAAATTTCCTGTCTTTTGCAAGGTTAACATTTCTGTATGTACTTTTTATTTTTTTCGTTCAATTTTTATTTTGTCAATATACAATGTATATGATTATTATGGCCC
>NW_007776402.1:2935-3561 GCF_000696425.1 Galeopterus variegatus | reverse complement strand
GATTTGGAAAATTTTCTATTGACTTCCAAACAAAAAAGGTGGAGATGTGTTTCACTTACTCCGTCCCTGTCTCCTCTTCTGCTCCCAGCATTTGATAGTTAAAACACTTTTTCTAGTGTTTCTCTTTGTAACTTTAAACACTATTTTATTTCTTATCCCATTGACTTTCAATATATATCTCAATATATCATACTTGCAAGACGAAGATATTTATATTCTACCTTTGTTACTGAACAAAGAGAGGTCCGTCATCCACTGCTCTAATGACTAAGAAGTCTCTCATGCTAATGACTGCAGTGTCAATGATAAGCATTTATTTGGATGGCCATTCAAAGGAGCACAACAGCAGCCAAAGGGGCTTAACAACCTGGTGCTCCCCGACCACTTAGAATCATAGGCATTTTAGAGCCAAGTCATGATGGGGGTCCTGGGAGTCATATCTGACTGAGGTATTCCTTTTCTCCTTCAGGGCTGGAGGTGTACAGACTTCAAAGCAGGTTTGTAGTTGTTTGTTATCTACAAAGACAACTCAAGAGAGGGGTTGCAGATGTTATCTTAAGTCATAAGGCATTCATCTAAAGAAAAAACATCCTGACCTTCAGAACCAGTCTTAGCCTAAGGAAGCA
>NW_007776402.1:0-897 GCF_000696425.1 Galeopterus variegatus | reverse complement strand
GGGGTGTCCAGCATCCAGGGCCAGCAGCAGCAGTGAGACAAGCAGCATTGTTAGCCTTCCATGGAGGTGGGAGGCGTGTCCCTTCACCCAAAGCTGTGGCCTAATTTTGGCAACTCCCTGGCTGCTGCTTAGCCACCCCTTTTCCTCCACTTTTCTCAACCTGATACCTCAATCTTGCCAGTAATGAGATGTACATTTTCTAAGTACGTGCCATCTAAAAAGATTTCTTTTCTGACCTCCTGCTTGAGTTGGCATAAAATTTTAGGTTGAGTATCATTTTCTCTTGAAACCTTGAAGTTTCTTGCTTCATTGTCTTTTAGCATCCAATTGTGCTTGAGAAGACTGATGTCAGTTGTACTCTTTTGCCTTTGTAGATATTTAAAAAATAATAATTCCTGATAGGTTTTAGGGGATCTTCTCCTCATCTGTGGAGATCTGAATTCACAGGGTGTTTTTGTCCATTTTGTGTTGCTATAACAGAATTACCTGAGACTGGGTAATTTATAAAGAAGTGAGGTTTATTTGGCTTACGATTCTGGGACAGCTGCATCTGGCATGGGCCTCAGGCTGCTTCTACTCATGGCGGAAAAGTGGCAGGCAGCTGGTGGGTACAAGCAGATCACATGGCAAGAGAAAGCAAGAGAGAGGAAGCAAGAGGGAGAAAGAAGGTACTAGGGTCTTTTTAAGCAACGAGCTCTCGCGGGAACTAATAGAGCGAGAACTCACTCATTAATCCCCCCTCCCCCAGGGAGAGCATTAATCCATTCATGAGGGATCCGCCCCCATGACTCAATCAGTTTCCAACACTGCCACATTGGAGATCAAATTTCCACATGAGTTTTGGAGGGGACAACACATCCAAACTCTATCATTCCGCCCCTGGCCCTCCAAAACTCG
>NW_007776401.1:3284-3561 GCF_000696425.1 Galeopterus variegatus | reverse complement strand
ATATCCAGAGGACAAGAAGGTCCTTCAACACCTCTGCTAAGCCATGCCTCTCCCAGACTCACCACAGCTGTTCCTGGAATATCATCAAGGGAAGTGGGGATCCATTGTACACCATCTATGACACGTCAAAGTAACTCTGAAACACCAACTCACTTCACAGGTGACCACAGTGGAAAAAAGATCATAACTCTAAGCTCAGGTGCTGGGAGGACAAATGCAACATCAGAGCCTTTTCCTCGGAAAAAGGGGTGGAAAGAGCCTGAAATAAAAGCTCAAG
>NW_007776401.1:0-1627 GCF_000696425.1 Galeopterus variegatus | reverse complement strand
CTGTCCCAGGAAACGGCAGCTTGGGAGGCTTGGGGGAGACACAGACATGGGCTCTTAGTGCCTTTGGCCATAGCAAAGTCCTTTTCTTGTCTCAGGCAGAAGTAGTCATTGCTTAGTCAGAAAGAAGTTTGGGACAGCACAAGTGGCTTATTTTGGAACTGGGGTAAAGAAAGTAAGGCTTTCAAAAATTGTGCAAAAATTTTAATAGTCTGTTTAAGAACTGGGTTCTTTCTAGCCTTGAAAAAGAATTCTAAACAATACTGTCCATTTTCCCTACACTGAAAGAGGAAAAACATGTATCTTTGGGGAAAGGATTTGGAAAAAAATCATCTAGGTTAGGGGGCTGATGTAGAAAATGCAACCATTGGGTTTAGAGTGCCAAACCAGCCCTGGACTACCAAACGTGGCTTGAAAGTAAAGTAAATGGGCATTTTGGGTTTTCCCCTAAATCACACATGAACTCAGTCTTACTAGTACAGATTCACAAAACTCTGTACTTACCAGCATTCACCCAATTTGCAAAACTAAATGATCTCAGCCTCCCTGAGCCAGCCTTTAACTATAGATATACAGCCTTGTGCCACATAACAATGTTTCAGTCAACAATGGACCATACATGTGGGTCCCATAAGATTATAAAGGAGCTGTTGCCTAGTGACTTCGTAGCAGTCACAACACTACAGCACGACACATTACTCGTGTGTTTGTGGGGATGCTGGTGTAAACAAGCCTACTGCAAAATGTGAGGAGAGCCTCGCTTACCCGCAGGGGGACCCTCTCACAGACAGCTCAGACCTTAAGACAGAAAGCCAAGCACTTGACACACTGCCTGACCCCAAGTGGAAGGGTTGTTGTCTGCTTTTGAATTCTTGCATTTTAAAATGACTCCCACCCATCCCCATAGCAAAATAATAGTTAACATTCCCTGAGTGCTTGCTGAGTGTCAGGCACAATCCCTACCTGTAATTTTCATAACCTTGTAGGGGTGGTATTATTCTAATCCCCAGTTAACCGATGAGGAAAGTGAGGCACAGACAGACTTAGTAACATGACTAGCCTGCCCGCGCTCCCGCAACTAGTGGCCAGTGTAGGAAATAGGAAAATTCATTGCTGTTCAAATGAGTGATTCAAAGAAACAGGATCTTAGCACAGGAAGGGCCAAGGGCTTCCAAAATAAAAGCACTGTGCAGTTGAAAATGCCAGTGAGGAAATTACCGTTCAACACCCCCCGCCTTTGCCCCTGTCAAGGGGCATCCAGCCCTAGACTGGTCCCCTCTAGCTCAATCTCATTTGACAGACAAGGAGACTGAAGTTCAGAAGTAGTATGTAGTTCCTTAGAGGGACACCTGGTGGCGCCATATTTCCTTTCTCTTTTCCAGTGCTCTTTCCACTATGACACGTGTCTTCATTTCCCAGTAACTCTCCGTTTGGCAAATCCTCCTGTAGCTGCTGTCAGCCACAGCTGCAGGGACTTCCTGCTGTTTCTATTAAATTTGTTCTAATCTAGACTCTGATGACCTCAATGTGGCCCTTCATCTGATTTCATAAAGAAGATTCCCAAACTTTATGTTGCTAGATATTGATACCTATTGTGCTAAAAAGTCAAAGCCATTCTTTTTCGGCATCT
>NW_007776400.1:2917-3562 GCF_000696425.1 Galeopterus variegatus | reverse complement strand
CTGTGCAGTGAGCAGCAGACACAATGTGCTTAAGATAACCCTGGGGAGCAGATCCTCACGTAGTGTCACTCAATTGTCAATTCTTTGGCCTTTGTTAGTACAGTAGTCCCTCCTTATCCTCTAAGGTTACGTTCCAAGATCCCCAGTGGATGCCTGAAGCAGCAGATAGTACCAAACTCTGTATATACTATGTTTTTTCCTATACATATATACCTATGATAATGTTTAATTTGTAAATTAGGCACAGTAGGAGATTATCAACAATAACTAAAAACAAAATAGAACAATTATAACAATATANAGGCACAGTAGGAGATTATCAACAATAACTAAAAACAAAATAGAACAATTATAACAATATACTGTAATAAAAATTATGTGAATATGCTCTCTCGCTCTCAAAATACTGTAATGTTTTCGGACTGTAGCTGACCCTGTCTAACTGAAACAGCAGAAAGTGACACTGTAATTAAGAGGGCACTTCATTCCTGCTGGACATTTCTCTGCAGAATTTAGATCATATCATCTTTTCTTTGATGGTATCTCCTCTTTTCCTTTCCGTGACTTGGCACTTTCCCTCTACACCTCCTATAGCTTAGACTTCTCCATATTTCTTTACTGCTTCTTCTTTTTGCAAACTGTAAG
>NW_007776400.1:0-953 GCF_000696425.1 Galeopterus variegatus | reverse complement strand
GGAATTCCGGTTAGGCCTGGGGAGAATGGTGAATTCCACTCGTAACACTCACTTGAACGTGGGATTTTTGCGCTCTGCTTCTTCTAGGACCACAAGTAGTACTGATCCACTTTTCACACTAACATCGATGGTCTCATTGAACAGCAGCTCTACCCCCCTCAGCTGGTTATTTATGGTGTATGTGACAGTGATGTTGGTTGCTGAGGTGGGGACAGGGCTGGGATGGTCAAGTAGAGTTGGCTGCACCACATGATCTGTGAAGAACAAAGAGGCCAAAGTTACCCAAGATTATAGGGTTTGTATTATAGGTATAAAATCTCTGTTATTGGCAACTCATCCTAGAAAACATTTCAAGGAAGTAGCAAGTTTCAGATCATTTAACAAAGTTATGGACAAATAGTGCAGAATCATGGCAAAGACTCCATGGTCACCTTGTTAAAGTTGGTAAACCACTGGGAAACAGCCTAAGGAGTTAGGTGAATGTGGTAGTATTTGGTATGATTGGGATCGGTCTGTTTGATTTTCATCTCTGTACATTTTGCATTGAGATAGACAAGGAGCTTATTAATCTCTTCTTGTCTTAGGAAGTCCATGCAATGTAAGAGGAATAATACTTTATATTAGTATTTGATTAGAAGACTTGGAGGAATCCATACCAAACACTAATTATCTTTGGGTGATAACATTTTATGCAGGACCCCTAATTTCTAAATGCATATTTCAGCAGTGTTTGAATTGTAAATATCTCTGTTATATTTATAATTGGATAAAATAATTATATTCAAAATTAAAAAGCAGTATGCTAGGTTTCTACCCCATGCTTTAGGTGTGCTGTGAGCATCAAGATTTCATAGTTAGATCTTTAAGGCTTTGTTTAAATGTTAATTCTGTTCTCCTCAGCCTCCCAGACAAAATTGACGATTTGTCCCTACTCTTTTTTTCATGTTTGTTTT
>NW_007776399.1:1996-3562 GCF_000696425.1 Galeopterus variegatus | reverse complement strand
AAAAAAAATAGGTAGAGTTGCATATAAGTTAATAGGCAAAGTGAAAGAAATATTTTCCATATATATTCAACATATATGCATATATTTAATATAATGTTGCAACTTTTCATGCTCAGGTTGCTTATTAAAACCTGGGCTGGGCTGAGTTCCTTCATCCTGAATCTCTCATTATGTGTACATGATATGCTTCTGATTTCTGTTTCTATATCATCTCCATCGAACTCCCTTACAGAAGGCAAGAAGTTGGATACAAGAAAATCTCCAGATCAATCAGAAAGAGTTGAGGCTTGGGCTGCTGAATGAGATTACTCAATGCATTATGACTCTTGGGCCTTTGGACACATGACTTTGCTTGCATAGGAGGGAAAAAATGAGCTATATCTGTTTATTAGTCCATTTCTGTTGTTTATAATCAGTACAATTCTGTTCTGCTTATAAATTAAACTGGGTAATTTATAAAGAAATAAAATGTATTTCTTATAGTTTCAGAGGCTGGGAAGTCCGAAGTCCAGGGAACACATCTAGTGAGGGACTTGTTGGTGAGTAGTGACTCTTCACAGCAAAGCAGGGTGTCACATGATGAAAATGGCTGAGAAAGAGAGGAGTCAAGCTTCTCAGTTGCTTTACGTTTAAAGCCATCAGAACCATGCTCATTATCCCATGAATTACTCCACATCCATTACTCCATGACACAGCCTCATAATCTAATCACCTCTTTAAGGCCCCATCTTTCAACTACCCTAATAGGATTTCCCACCATCTTAACAGTTACAGTGGGGATTAAGTTTCAATGAGATTTGGGGAGGACACTCAATCCACAGCATTTTGCCGCTTGTCCCCCCAAATTCATGTTCTTCTCAAATGCAAATACAGTCATTTCATTCCCATAGTCCCAAAGTCTTAACTTGTCCCAGCACCAACTCAAAAAGTCCAAAGTCTCATCTATGAAATCAAATGTTATCTATTGCCAAGATACAATGGTGGGACAAGCATAAGACAGAAATTCTTTCCAAAATGGAGAAATGGACCAAAAGGAAGGGGTGATAGGTCCTAAACAAGTCTAAAAGCCCAGTAGGGCAGGCACTGAATCTCAAAGCTGGAGAATCATGTACCTTGATTCCAAGTTTGGCATACTCTGCTCACTGCTGCAGGGGTTGGGTCCCCAAATCCTCAGGCAGCCCTGCTCTGATGGCTTTCTTGGTCTCTAACCATGCTTCAACTCTCCCAGGCTGGTGTTGCACACTAGTAACTCCACAGTTCTGAGGTTTCCATGATAGTCCCACTCTTACAGCTCAACTATAAATGGCCCGGGTGGGGATTATCTGCTGCAACTCCACCTCCACATTTCTGCTCAGCATTGCCCTGGCAAAGGCTCTATGTGGTGACTCTGTGCCTTTGGCAGATCTCTTCTTGAGCCCCCAGGCTTTTTCAGACATCCTTTGAAATTGGGATGGAGGCTCTCAAGCCTCCACAGCTCTGACATTCTGTGAGTCTGCAGACTTAACACCACATGGATGCTGCCAAGGCTTCTGGCTTGTATCTCTGAAGCTGTGGGTCCAGCCATGC
>NW_007776399.1:0-829 GCF_000696425.1 Galeopterus variegatus | reverse complement strand
TAACTTCATGCCTTTTCTGCAATAATTCAGCATAGTCTGTTGCAAGTAGCAACACAGCTGCCTGCATGTTTTGCTGCTTTGAAGTTTCTTCTGCCAAACACCCTGGGTCAGCACATTTAAGTTCCATATTCCATAAAAGTTTGGCCATAAATAGAATGCAGCCAAGTTCCTTGCAACTCTATAACAAGGGTCACTCTTGCTCCAGTTTTTGATAAGCTCTTCCTCATTTCTATCTGAGATCTCTTCAGCATGGTCTTTACTATCCATATGTCTATCAGCATTCTGATTACAACCACTTAAACAGTCCCTAGGATGTTCTAAACTTTCCCTGGTTTCCTTGTTTTTTAACTCTGACCAGAATCTAGGCTTTTTCTAATCTGTTCCTCCAAATTCTTCCAGCCTCTGTCCAATACCCACTTCCAAAACTGCTTCCACATTTTCAGTTACTTATTATAAGCAGCACTCCACTCTTTGGTACCAATTTTCTGTATTTGTCCATTTATGTTGCTTATAATGGAAAACCTGAAACTGGGTAAACTATACAGAAATAGAATTTATTCCTTATAGTTTCAGAGGCTAGGAAGTCCAAAGTCCAAGGAAAATATGTGGTGAAGGCCTTGTTTGTGGTGGCTGTACAGCAATGCAGGGTGTCATGTGGCAAATCACCTGAGCAAGAAAGAGCTAACCTCAGTTTCTGTCCTTTTAAAGGCATCATAACAGCCCATTACATCATAAATAGATCGATCCATTCATGAGGACACAGTCCTAACAATCTAATCACCTCTTTAAGGCTCCACCTTTCAATTACTGTAATAGGATTTCCCACCCT
>NW_007776398.1:2134-3562 GCF_000696425.1 Galeopterus variegatus | reverse complement strand
CCTGCAGCAGGACCCAAGGGAACTGCAAAGGGAAAGAGAAAGTAATTGCCACTGGGGAGCGCAAGAGAGTCCAGGCTTGGGCTGAGAAAGCGGGGCTGACGCCCCCTCTACTGGTGACAGGGCAGGCTGGAGCCCTGTCCCCGCCAACCCTACCCAGCCCAGGTCTGTGCCCCGAGTGACGTGCAGCTGCTGCTGGATGAATGGAGGTTGGAGACTCGGGGGTCATGGGAAGCGTGGATCTGGGTCAGGAGCTTGTATTTACTCTGGCACAGAAATGAAGGGACAGTTGTGTTTCAAGTTCCTTATTCTGGGCTCAGTCCTTGACCTGTGTCCTCTCATCTACCCTCCCGGCTGCCCAGGGGGACTCACGGGTACCCAGGCTCGCAGGTGGCAAGGTGGACGCTCAGGAGAGACAGCTGCAGATGGTGGAGCTGGCGTCAGAGCCTAAGTCGGCTGCTGTACGATGCCAGCGGCGTCTGCCGTTTCTCATTGCAAGTCAGAGGAGGGCTGCCGACGGCTGGAGACCAACGGACTCGCTGCCCGCACAGACGCTGGAGGGCTGTGGGGTGGACCAAGGGATCACGGAGGACACGCGCTGGCACGCAGACACCTGCGCACATGGATACGTGCACACGTAGACACACACAGACACACAGACGCACACGCACAGACAAATGCATTGACACACAGAAACACGGACACACACACACAGACACCCGCACACACACAGACAAATGCACACATGCACACACACACATGCACAGACATGCGAACACATAGACAGATGTGCACACACAGACACACATGCATACACGTGCACAGACACGCACAGACACGTGCACAGACACACACATACACGTGCGCAGACACACGTGCAAGCACAGACACACAGGCACACACACACAGACACGCACAAGCACATGTACAGATACACGCACAGACACACACACACACACACACATACACACACACCCGGCTTTCTCATCGTTTTAGTCCTTAGGATAAAACCCACAGTATTTTGGAGGAATGAATATATATTGTCCTTCAAATAATCTTCTGAAATACGAAGATACTTCAAAAAGCTTGTGGAAAACAGAATTAAGAGACAGTACGAATCCTTCCGTGAGCTTTTTGAAGTTCCCTCCTATTTTGTCCGTCTACAGGATTTTGTTCCACTTGGAGCTGCTGTGCTCGCTATGGAGGCCCCGAACCCTTCTGGTGGGGTCTGAAGGCAGAGCCCCCCAGTGAGGGTGACCTGGGGTGTCAGGATGTGTTACAGCGTCCCCCACCTGGTGGCCCAGTGGCGCTGGTGCGCTGCCAGTGTCCCCAGGATGCTTGAGCGCAGTATGAAGGGCGTTTCCGCGCCCGTGTTCCTGAAGGCAGGACAGAAGGGAAGGGCAGGGGCGGTAGGTTGGGGGACCCAGCAGG
>NW_007776398.1:0-797 GCF_000696425.1 Galeopterus variegatus | reverse complement strand
CAGAGAGTCAGGCTCTGGTGTGGGGATGCTGGGGGCACCAGCGGTAGGGCCACTGCAGTCCGTGGGAAGGTCGTCCTTCGGGGCCAGGTCGTGGCGCCTTGTAAAACTTGCTGCATCGAGGGGATGGAGTGGAATTTGTACCCCCTTATGCTCAGGTCACTCTGTCCAGGGAAATGAGACCTGAAGCCCAGATAGTGGCCTCACTCGCTCCCTCTGCCAGGACATCATCCTGGCCTCCCTCCTTGCTGGTGGGGAGACCACCTATCTGTCCTTTCTCTCTCCTCTGGAGCCCCCCATCCACACGTGGCTTGTACCACGTGTTGCAGAGAATTTACCTGTGGCTGGAGTTTGCGCCCCAATTTGCTAACTGGTTTGCAGAACTAGAAAGGGAAACAGACAACAGGCCTCTCAGCAATACTGTCACAGCACACCTGAGGTGCAGGTGTCCATAGGAGTTGCTGCTGAGAGAGAAGACCGGGCTCCTCGTTAGGGACACGGCCACTCGGATGCTCCCAGAGCCCTTTCTTGCTGACCCCAGCCAAGCGCCCTCCGTCCAGCACAGCCCTGGGTCCTTCCAAGAGGCGAACACATCGGAGCGGCTGCCCTGGGCTGCGCGGGAGGGTGGCAGCACAGGGACAGCTTTGGTCCTGTGGCTCCCTGAGGATGGAGCCTCTGCACAAACACTTGGGACTTTCTCTCCCCCTTTCTGGTGGCCCCTGCCCCACCTGCCCTCCACGTCCAGGACCCCGTCCCCACTCATCATTCTGAGCGCTTCGGCCTCCACGGACCTCTGGGCC
>NW_007776397.1:0-3562 GCF_000696425.1 Galeopterus variegatus | reverse complement strand
AACACCAAGTCAAGGGTTAAGATCCCCTTACCAGTCATCTTTAAAAAAATAAAATAAAAAAAGAAACGTTGAATGAACAGTGATCCAAGCCCAACCACTATCGTGCACAAGGGGAAACAGATT
Organism: Galeopterus variegatus; assembly: GCF_000696425.1. Classification (NCBI taxonomy): domain Eukaryota; kingdom Metazoa; phylum Chordata; class Mammalia; order Dermoptera; family Cynocephalidae; genus Galeopterus; species Galeopterus variegatus. The sequence continues at coordinate 3,439 of NW_007776397.1, read as the reverse complement.
CAGAAAGGGGAAGGGGCTTGCCCAGGGCTGCGGCGTCGGTCAGAGCCAAGCTGGGCCAGTGCTCCTTCTGCTCCCGGCCTCAGCGGGGAGCCCCTGGGCTCCCCCAAGGGAAACGGTCCCCTCTGCCTGCCCCCAGGGATGGGGTACTGGTCCCTGCAGTCCTTCCTTCCCCCTTCTTCTGTGGGCCTGTCACAGGAGATGTTCTTCTCTTCCCCTTCTCTGCCACCACCTGCCCACCTGGCTCACCCAGCCCCTCCCTGGGCAGCTCAGCCCCCACCTGGATCTGCTCCATGCAGTGCTGGGGGGACTCGGCTGACACACACTGGATCTCTGGCTTGAGCCTCTGCCGGCTAAAGGCCACAGCCATGTCTCCACACTTCTGGATCTCAGGAGTGGACAGCACACACCAGTGCAGGTAGGGGGGCAGCCCTGTGTGGGGGTGAGCACATAGTCATTGCCAATCTGTGGATTGGGGCCCTGGCGCTGGTACCTCATGGGAAGAGCTTAGAGTCAGACCCAAGGGAAATTCTGTTTTTTTTTCTTGTTAGTTGTGTGGCTAGAATAAGTTACGTAACCATCTGATCCTGCTTCCTCATACAGAAAGGGGATAACTGTACCTCTCCAATGGGACTGTGAGAGCTTGAGGCAGACCATGGCTGTCATGGATCTAATTCAGTGTCTGGCACACCAGTTCCCTGCTGTAGGCAGAGGATATGTGGGGGTAGAGGCTAGAGGTGGGAAGCCCACTTGCAGACTACTGCAATAGTCCGGGCGAGAGAATGCCTGAGCCAGGCTGTGACCATGGGGTGGGGAGAGAGGAATGAAAGATTGTGGAAGGAGAATGGAAAGGACACGATGGTCCCTGCATGGAGGGGCAAGGAGATCCCTCCCGAGACAGACCCTGATGGCCTGAATCCCACCCCCAGAGCAGGTGGGGTCTCAGGGTACAATGTACCATGCACCTACAGAGATGCTTCACCCCAGACCCCCGAAGGCAGAGGACTGGAAGTGACAGGTTCTCAGAGAGGCCAAGAGGTACATGCTGGGCCTCCTGGATGAGTGTCCTCCTCAGCCACTTCCCCAGAGAGCCCTGCCATGCCTGAGGTCGGGCCCGGCTGGAGTTGGCAGGAGAAGGGACAAATGGACTTACGGCTGGGGTCACAGAACAGACCCTTCATGGCATGCAGGTACTCTGGGCCCAGCCATGCCTCGTAGGTCTGTGTGGCGATGGGCACAAGCTCCAAGGTGGAGTCTTTGAACAGCAGGTTCTTCTGGCCATAGGCTTCAGAGCTGAACATCTGGAAGCTGCTACCCTCATGGCTGAACAGCAGCTGTGTCAAAGGGTGGGGGTGGCGGCTGGTGAGGGTCCTGCCGGGTCATATCCTCCCCAGTCAGCCACCTGTCCCTTTTCCTGTGGCCTCAGGCCAGGTGCCCATTCTCAGGGGCAGGCGAGGCCCCCTCCCCTGTGGCGCCTCCGCTGATCCACACTCCTTCTCTGTGCTCCTCCAGTTCTGGGTCTCCATCCAGTTCATCCTGCCTTGTCGCACTCAGATGTGGCCCAGGTGTGGGAGGACTGAGGACACACAGTGGGGCTGGGCAGTGGCAGAACGGACAGGGCACCCCAGCAGTCAGAAATACACTGCTGTTACAAGCAGTGGATTCAGCAAAACATGACTCACATTTAACTAATGATACTTTAAATTGTACTGGTTTTGTCATCTTGGATATTTGTTCATATGTTCTGGTCTTGGTTTTCAGGCACTAGTACAAGACGCTTTCTCTGAGGGCTGCCTGAGTCTCCTGGTCTCCCTCCTCAGCCAGCCCTCCTCCCGGCCAGCTTGGTCCCTCCTTCATACCGACCTGGCCTGAGGCTGGACATCACAGAAGCCAGGATCCCCAGCTGGGGTCTGTCCCAGGGTGGGGTCTCTGGGCCCTGCCCCTATGGTGGTGGGTGGTGAGAAGACCCAGACCCCCCACCCTGGGGGAAGCTGTGGGGCTTGAACTTACCTGGCCTTCATTGAGCAGCCGGAAAATGAGGCCCCCATCCGTGTCAGCCCGGACCACCACAGCATGAGCAGGCACCCGGGCGAGGTGGCATTGCCTCCACCTAGTGACGTCGGCCCGGCTGCCATCCCGGCACAGCAGCTCGAAGTCCTGTGACCTCAACACCTGGCCCCAGGAGGGCAGGGTTTTCCCTGGGAAGATGGGACGCCTGGGGTGAGTCCACTCCCGTCCTGGGAGGGGTTAGGGGAGGGTGACGGGGAAGGCCCCGGAGAGGGAGCCTGGGGAGAGGCCAGGTGTCCTGGAGATGTGAGTCCAGAACTCACAATGAAGACGAGCTTGGTGGCCGTTGGGCAGGGTTTTCCCTGGGAAGATGGGACGCCTGGGGTGAGTCCACTCCCGTCCTGGGAGGGATTAGGGGAGGGTGACGGGGAAGGCCCCGGAGAGGGAGCCTGGGGAGAGGCCAGGTGTCCTGGAGGTGCGAGTCCAGAACTCACAATGAAGACGAGCTTGGTGGCCGTTCCCCACAAGAGCAGGTGTCTAATTGACCATTTACTTACATCTTCTACCTCTCACCAATGTCTACTAATAAAGTGGATTTGAGGTATCTAACAATATGACGTATAAATAGGACTATTTATTAAAGACAAAAAGAGTGAGAAAATGAGACAATTAGGATGAGAGAGAGAAATGGACCAAGAGTCTAGGATGAGTTCACTGCTGTCATTAGGCACTACATTTGGCTCAGAGCAGAGGGCAGAGGGCAGAGGGCGGAGGGCAGGGGGCAAAGGACCATGGTGGAAACACACCCTGACAGAATCTACCAGAACCATGGCCAGAGAGAAAAGGGTAACTCCCAAAGCTTCACCTGCAACCCCAACTATTAATATTTTGATGTATTTCCTTCAAGTCTTTTTTTCTATTGTATTTTCTACTTCTATTTTATAACCATTTTTTATTTTTTTTGTTTATTTTATTTTCTTTTTAAAGATGACTGGTAAGGGGATCTTAACCCTTGACTTGGTGTTGTCAGCACCACGTTCTCTGAAGTGAGCCACGGGCCAGCCCCTGTAACCATTTTTTAATATGGTTAAGGACATAGTTGATAGACAATTTTGCATCCTACTATTTTTTTTAAAAAAATTATCTCTATAAAGCATTTTTCCACATTATTGGATATTTTCCATAGAACTCATTTATTTCTTAATAGAAAACAAGATTTATTTGAAAGAGCGACTATTGACACCAAATAGGAATATTAAAAAGACTGATATTAATGATTGTAACTAAACCACAGACGGTCCTGCATAACAAGTTTGCTACTTTTTAACTTAAAACGAGGGGGATAAAACCTCTGCTAGGAAATAAGAAGGGCGTTAATTTGTGGGATCATGAAAACTTTCGCTCAAAAGCTATTTGAAAGCAAAACCCCCAAAAC
>NW_007776396.1:2576-3562 GCF_000696425.1 Galeopterus variegatus | reverse complement strand
CTTTCAGACATCACAGAGTCATGAGAAAGTGTAGTTGACTACAATTGTGTGTCAGTATTTAGATACACAGATATACTTTGATTTGAATATGCATATCTCCGAAATTTAGAAATGTGTGATACTTCAAGCACAGCATGTAAATCTTTCTCTCCAGTTTTCCTCTTTGCACTCCTGTTCAGTATCTTTACCACATGCGTTTTTATAATGACATTAACTAATTAACTACCAAAAGAGGTAACAGAGGTGGCCTTATGCAGAGAGCTTATGTTTCCAGACTAGCTGACTTTTATAAACCATGTAACAAATTATTTCTAGAGTATGGTAAAATTTACTTTGTCAATTGCATTTACACAAAAATGAGAGCTGACAGTAAGTTACAAAATAGCCTGCAAAATGTGGAAGCAACATGAATTGCTTGAGTAATCCTGGTATATAATTTGTCATCTCTTTCATTTTCATCTGAAGAGATGTTAAATTAAAATCTTGGCATTCAAAAATTGAGCGTTCTTCGTTTCTGTGGTTCCTCATCTTACTACTAGCAATCAGCTGTTAACTAGAAACTGGAGGAATAGTAAATTAATATAGTAAAAGTAAACATGCTGGGAGCATCTTTCATTCTTAACATTGTCTATTTGCTTTCTCTAGTCTCATGACCTTTTGTCAAAAGGAAGTTCAGACCAAATGTTATAACTCTAATCAGATAGATTATTTTTGCTGCATCTTTGGGGAAATCTTCACAAATATGGGTTTGAATATATTAATATCTTTATGTATAACTTAATTTCAATGAATTAGTAGGTATCTTGAAAATATCTTTATTTGATATCCTGATTATAGAATAAGGTCAGTATTATTTTTATTCTGAATATTATATGCTAGCAGTATTGAATATTCTTAAAATGACCATTTTGAAGTGTGGCAATTATGTGGAAAATATTTTGTTTTTCAAATACAATAAACTGTTTCTATAATATCGATAACATAAC
>NW_007776396.1:0-618 GCF_000696425.1 Galeopterus variegatus | reverse complement strand
TTAATGTAACCTAGCCTTATCAGATCTTATGTTTCTTCATAAAACAAATGAATTAAGTATTTGAGCATAATTATCTTGTGGTTCAAAAGGAGCTAAATGATTGTTTAAAGTGCTTAGCTCTCTTTTTCCTCTTCAGTGCAACCAGTCTCACCTGCACAGCTGCTCGTCTTTGAGCCTACCAACTCCTCAAGACTGGGTTATTTGAAGAGATCTTCAGGACCATAGAAGAACACTAAACTCACGCTGACCTTGTAGGAGCTGTTTCTCTCAGGGATTCTTCATAAGAGGTCAGATGTTTCATTGTGTAAATGTTTTTTAAATTACTTAAATGTTCTCATTTTTAGTATTTCTTTTTAAGTTGAAGTAATTTTTCCTAGTTTGAAATGAGTTATTGTACTTAGGAAAAGGAATGCAGCTGAGATAACACAGGAGAGGCTGATGCAGAATTATAAAGTATGAAATTTCTTAGAACTTTCTCAGTACACCAGAATGGCCCCAACCCTAGTTAGATTACACCGCTTTAGGAATATTTATATGTATTTTTTTAAAGAGGTAGCTTCTTTTAACGGTTTTAATTTTTGTTTCAATATACCATGTGCAGATTATACATAACAGAGA
>NW_007776395.1:2190-3562 GCF_000696425.1 Galeopterus variegatus | reverse complement strand
GGGCTGTTGTAGCTACTTGAGTAAGTTAGATGACTCTGAGAAGTTCTCCGACACATTTTTTGACAGTATTTTTTATTGAAACATAATTGATTATATATATTTGTTGGGTAGAGAATTGAATATCAATACACGTGGACAATATGTGGTGATCAAATCAGGATAATTAGTACACTCGTATTTACAAAATATAGTCAATTTTTGTGACCCTTAAATAACTTCTCACTAATCCTCCTCCCCCTCCCCCTTTCCCAGTTCTAATAACTACAGTTCTGTTCTCTCTCTCTCTCTCTTTTTTTTTTGAAAGTTAAATGCATTATCGTGATTCTTTCTTTCTTTCTTTTAGCTCCCACTTAGTGAGGACATGCAGTATTTCTCTTTCTTTGCCTGGCTTATTTCACTTCATGTAATTTTCTCTAAGTTCATCCATGTTGCTGCTCATGGCAGAATTTCATTCTTTTTTATGGCAGAGTAGAGTTCCCTTGTGTATATATACCACATTTTCCTTATCCAGTCGTCTGTTGATAGACATTTCGGTTGACTCGAACTCTTGGCTATTGTAAATAGAACTGCAAAAAACATGGGAGTGCAGGTATCCCTTCGACATAATGATTTCCATTCCTTTCGATATATACCCAGCAGTGGGATTGCTGGATCATATGCAAGTTATATCTATAGTTGTTTGAAGAAACTCCATACTGTTTTCCATAATGGCTGCACTAATTTACAGTCTCACCAACAGTGTAGGAAGGTTCCCCTTTCTCCACATCCTTGCAAGCATTTGTTGTTCTCTGTCTTTTTGATAATAGCCAGACTAACTGGGGGGAGATGATATCTCAATGTGGTTTTGATTTAAATTTCCCTGATGCTGAGTGATGCTGAGCAGTTTTTCATGTGTCTGTTGGCCATTTATATATCTTCATACCAGAAATGTCTATTCAGCAACTTTGCCCATTTTTGATTAGGTTACTTGTTTTCTTACTGTTCAGTTGTTTGAGTTCTTTGTATATTCTGGATATTAACCCCTTTTTAGTTGTGTAGTTTGCAGATATTTTGTCCCATTCTGTAGATTGTCTTTTTGCTCTGTTAATTGTTTCTTTGGCTGTGCAGAAGCTTCTTAGTTTAATATAATCCCATCTGTTTATTTTTTCTTTTGTTGCCTGTGCTTTTGGGGTCTTGTCCATAAACTCTTTGCCCAGTCGTATATCCTGAAGTGTTTCCCTGTGTTTTCTTCTAGTAGTTGTACAGTTTCAGGTCCTAGTTTTTAATCCATTTTGAGTTGATTTTGGTATATAGTGAGAGGTACAGTTCTACTTTCATTTTTCTACATATGGATGTCCAGTTTTCCCAGCACTGTTTATTGAAGAGGCAGTCT
>NW_007776395.1:0-854 GCF_000696425.1 Galeopterus variegatus | reverse complement strand
GTATAGTTTGAAGTCAGGGAGTGTTATGCCTCCAGCTTATTTTTTATTTATTTATTTTTTTAACTCAGGATTGCTTTTGCTCTTTGGACTCTTTTCTTGTTCCATACGAATGTTAGGATTGTTCTTTCTATTTCTGTGAAGAACGTCATTGGTATTTTGATGGGGATTGTGTTGAATCTTTAGATTGCTTTCAGTAATATGGACATTTTCACAATGTTAATTTTTCCAATCCAAGAGCATGGAATGTCTTTCCATCTTTTTGTGTCCTCCTTAATATATATATATATATATATATATATATATTTTTTTTTTAGCAATGATTTGTAGTTCTCATTGTAGAGATCTTTCTTCTCCTTGGTTAAATTGATTCCTAGGTATTTCATTTTTTTGGTAACTATTTTAAATGGGTTTGATTTCTTGATTTCTTTTTCTGCTAGTTTGTTATTGGAGTATAAAAATGCGACTGATTTCTGTGTGTTGCTTTTATATCCTGCAACTTTACTGAAATCGTTTATCAGCTCTAAGAAATTTTTGGTAGAGTATTTCGGTTTTACTTTGTATAGAATCATGTCTTCTGCAGAGAGGATCATTTTGACTTCATCTTTTCCAATCTGGATGCCCTTTCTTTCTTTCTCTTGCCTGGCTGCTCTGGCTAGTACTTCCAGTACTGTGTTAAATAGGGGTGGTAAAGGTGGGCATCCTTGTATTGTTCCTGTTCTTTAGGGAATAGCTTTCAGCTTTTCCTAATTCAGGATGATATTGGTAGTGAGTTTGTCATACAGGGTTTTTATTGTGCTGAGATACTTTCCTTCTATACCTAATTTGCTGAGTCTTTATCATGAAGGTATATTGAA
>NW_007776394.1:0-3563 GCF_000696425.1 Galeopterus variegatus | reverse complement strand
GTTGAATCTGTAGATTGCTTTGGGTAGAATGGACATACTCATGATGTTAATTTCTTCCCATTCAAGAGCATGGGATGTCTTTCCACCTTTTTGTGTCCTCTTTAATTTCTTTCAGTAGTGTTTCAAAGTTCTCATTATAGAGATCTTTCACCTCCTTGGTTAAATTGATACCTAGGTATTTTATTCTCTTGGCAACTACTGTAAATGGGCTTGCTTTCTTGATGTCATTTTCAGATAGTTATTGGAGTATTACAATGCTATTGATTTTGGAGAGTTGATTTTATATCCTGCAATATTACTGAACTTGTTAATCAGCTGTAAGAGTTTTTTGGTAGAATCTATATGTTTTTCTATATATAAGATCATGTTATCTCCACACAAGGACAATTTGACTTCATCCTCTCATATCTGTATGTACTTTATTTTTTTCTCTTGCCTGATTGTTCTGGCTATTACTTCTAAAACTATGTTAAATAGGCATGGTGAGAGGGGTATACTTGTCTTGTTCCAGTCCTTCAGGATAATATTGGAGATTGGTTTGTACTAAATGGCTTTTATTGTATTGAAATAATTTTCTTCTATACCTAATTTGCTGAGAGTCTTTATCATGAAGGAACGTTGAATTTTGTTGAATGTCTTTTCTGTATCATTTGAGATAGTCATATGGCTTTCGTCCTTTGTTTTTTTGATGTGGTGTATCACATTTATTGACTTGCCTAGGTTGAACCATCCTTGCATCTCTGGGATGAATCCCACTTGATCATGGTGTATAAGTTTTTTGATGTGTTGCTTTAATCTGTTTGCTAGTATTTTGTTAAGGATTTTTGCATCTCTGTTAATCAAGGATATTAACCTGTAATTTTCTTTTTTGTTGTTGTTGTATCACTGCCTGATTTTGGTATCAGGGTGATGCTTGCCTTATAGAATGAGTTTGGGAAAATGGCTTCTGTTTCAATTTTTTGAAAAAGTTTGAAGAGATGTTGTACTAATTTTTCTTTAAAGGTTTGATAGAATTCAGCTGTATAGCCATCTGGTCCTGGGCTTTTCTTTGTTGGAACATTGCTGATTACTGCTTCAATCTCATTGCTTGTATTATTCTGTTTGCATTCTCTATTTCTTCTTGGTTCACTCTTGGTAGTTTGTATGTGTCCAGAAATTTATCCATTTCCTCCAGGTTTTCATAATTTGTTGTTGTATACTTGTTTATAATAACTTCTAATGATTCTCAAAAAACCAACTTTTTGTTTCACTGATCTTTTGAATTGTTTTTTGGGTCTCTCTTTCATTTAGTTCTGCCCTGATCTTAATTATTTCTTTCCATCTACTACTTTTTCAATTGGACTGCTTCTGTTTTTGTAGTTCTTTGAGGCATAGTGTTAGGTCATGTATTTGAAGTCCTTCCATTCTTTTGATGTAAGACTTTATTGCAATAAACTTCACTCAGTACTGCTTTTGCAGTATCCAACAGGTTTTGGTATGATGTATCTTTATTTTTGTTAGTTTCAAGAAATTTTTTGATTTTATGTTTAATTTCTTCTTGGACTCATAGGTCATCAGAAGTCTGTTGGTCAATTCCCATGCACTTCAGTAGTTTTCAGAATTTTGCTTGCTATTAATTTCCAGTTTTATTTCATTATGGTCTGAAACACACTTGGGATTATTTAAGTTTTTAAAAATTTGCTAAGACTTGATTTGCAACCTAACATGTGGTCTACCCTGGAGAAAGTTCCATGTGCTAATGAGAAGAATGTATTCTCTAGTTGTTGGATGAAATGTTCTGCAGATGTCTACCAGGTTCAATTGGTCTAAGGTATAATTTAAATCCTATGTTTCTTTGTTGACTTGTTGCCTGAAAGATCTGTCTAAAGCTGAGAGAGGGGTGTTCAGGTCACCCACTATTATCATAATTGGGCCTATCTCTTTCTTTAGGTCTAAGAGTTTTAGCTTTATATCTAGGTGCTCCAGTGTTGGGTGCACACATATTTATGATCATTATGTCTTCTAACTGGATAGACAACTCTATCATTATATAATGGCCTTTTTTTTGGTCTCTTTTTGTGGTTTTTGGTTTGAAGTCTATTTTATCCAGTATAAGATTAGCTACGCCTGTTCATTTTTTGGTTTCCATTTGCATAGTATATCTTTTCCATCCCTTCACTTTTAGTCTGTGTTTGTCTTTATAGGTGAAGTGGGTCTCTTGAAGACAGCATATAGTTGGTTCCAGCTTTTTAATCCAATCAGTCAGTCTGTGTAGAGGATACCAACATTAATAAAGCAAATGTATTTAACAGGTCCTAACGTATAGCTTAGTGGGGCCACAGCCCTGTAGTTTTAGCAAGGCCAATGCCCTATAGTTTAAGGTATAGCCTTACTTTTTAGTATTACACATATTGATGCTAAGCTTGGGAAAAACATAAAACTTTCTCAGGACAAAAGTCTCTGCTGTAGATAAAAAAATATATATATAACATGGAAAAATACTTGCTCTAAGGGCAGTTGTTCTAGGTGCACTAAACCCAATGACGGGAAAGTATGTGAGCTAAAGTCCTTAAGGTTGATGGTTGGGGGATGTTCCTCATCTCTCCTCTAGCTGTTGCTTTGAGTTTCTTAGGGAACTAAGTGTTGCCTTGATGATTATCTCATTGGTCTTTTTGTAACCACCTATGTTCCTTTTCTGTAACTTTCTTGCCTGGACAATAAAAACAGAGAAAACCTAATTTGGGGTTATTTTCCTAAGAATCCTTCTCTCTTGAAGGAAATGTTCCTGGTATTTCCCCCTTCTGGGCCTCTCACTATGCTGGAAAAATGGGCTTCAAGTAATCCTTGTGTCTCCATCACCCTGGAACAGGTGACCTCTGTATCTTTAGTACCTCTTACCATATACCAAATCAACTCAAAATGGATTACAGACTTAAATATAGGGCTTGAAACCATAGAGTTACTAATGGAAAGCCTAGGAGAAACACTCCAGAAAGTAGGACTGGGTAAAGACTTCATTAATAAGATCTCAAAAAGAAAAGCAACAAAAGAAAAAATAAATAAATAAATGGGATTATATCAAGCTAAAAAGCTTCTGCACAGCAAAGGAAACAGTCAACAGAGCAGAAAGACAACCTACAGAATGGGAGAAAATATTTGCAAACTATACATCCAACATGGGTTAATATCCAGAATATAAAAAGAACTCAAACAGTAGAAAAACAAATAATCCAATGATAAAAGTGGGCAAAGGAGATGAATAGAACATTTTTCAAAGGAAGACATACAAATGGCCAACAGGTACATGAAAAAATGCTCGGCATCACTAGTCATTAGAAAAATGCAAATCAAAACCACATTGTGACACAATCTCACCCCAGTTAGACTTGCCGTTATTAAAAAGACCAAGAATAACAAATGCTGGTGAGGATGCAGGGAAAGGGGAAATCTTCTACACTGTTGGTGGGACTGTCTATTTGCACAGCCATTATGGAGAACAGTATGGAGGTTCCTCAGACAACCACAGATAGAACTACCATATGATCCAGCAATCCTACTACTGGGTGTATATCCAAAGGAATGGA
>NW_007776393.1:7737-8759 GCF_000696425.1 Galeopterus variegatus | reverse complement strand
GCAGGAATTGGGGGGGGGGGGTTCTTCCCTCACCCTCAGCCAGGGTCCATTGCACCTTTGATCATTCCAGAGTGCTGAGTATCTAGGCTATTTGTAGAGATTGACAGGGACAGATAGCTCCCTTCTTGCTTTGGGAATTTCTTTCATGTTTAATAGCCTCTGAAGGCAAATGGAAGGTGATTTTCCAAGCCATTCCCTTTGCTTGACCTATTTTCAAAAACCGTGTCCCTGCCTCCGTTTCCTGCTCATTTCTACAAAAGGAGAATGTGGTTGTACTGCTTACTTAGCCCGTGCCCTATTTCCCTCTTTGAGATCTGAGATATTCTCGGGGAGTTGGTTCAGCATTTTATAGTCAGGGCAAGAGGTGGGTCATCTAGTCCTTTCTGAGGGGGAGGAGAAGAGGAGGTAGCGGGCCATTCTGGGGTGTTCCCTGGGCCTAAGACAGATCCCAGGAAGCATTTCCATCCTGCTCCTTCTTTCTTCCCAAGAAGGAGTGCACAGATCTGCGTCGGTCACATCCTGTGTGTCAGTCCTGGCCCAGGCTGCAGGAGGAATAGAAGAGAAGCTCACATTTCTTGCCTGCCAGGGACAAGCAGACTTGCAGCTTTTGTGTCTTGCCGTCATGGCTCTAACCGACTCCCTGGGGGGAGCGGGGCTACCTGTGACTGCCCCTGTGCAGCTCCACAAGGACGAGCATCTGTCAGATGACTCTTGGCCTCAGGGACAGTGAGACCCAGTGTGGGAGTCACAGAGGAGAAGCAATTAGCAGGGAAAGCAAGGTGGCATCCTTCCTTTGGGGGTCCTTCTTAACCACAATCCTGCCTCTGCAAGAGTTGGTGACACACGCATCCCTTGGCAGCCACCCTCAGCCAGAGGCACGAGGACTTTCTCTTCATCTTCGTTTCTAGCCACACGTCACACTCACCACCCGCAGGAGAAATGCTGTTTGTGACCCGAGAGAAGGGGGCCGCAGGGTGTCGCAAGAGGCTGTCCTGGGTTCTGGTGCTTTGTGCCCCTTGCCC
>NW_007776393.1:5196-6369 GCF_000696425.1 Galeopterus variegatus | reverse complement strand
ACTGGCTGAGTGCGGTGCAGGCGACACCAAGCCAAGGGTTACGATCCCCTTACCAGTCACACACAAAAAAAACCGACTCAGCTCAGCCTTGGAGGACTGTCCTGCAGGATGTATGTCTGGGGCCAACTGAGCTTTTCAACACTGGGCAAGTTTCAGCAAAGTAGGACCAGGATGGTGAGGTGGCTCTCATGGTTAATCTCCTCCACAAAAGATTGAACCAGAAGTTAAGGTGATTCCCCGGAAGCTGCATAGGGTTTAGAGCCTTTGTTTTAATGAGAATTTAAGATGCAAGACCTGTCAGGAGCATTTGCCATCAGAAATGTGACCTGATCACATTGATTTTCTTTTAACACCCACAAGACTGGGAAGCACATAGCACTGAGGAATGGTCCCACCTGCTCATAGGCTTGAGGCCACGTAAATTTGATCCAGTGGGAAGAACAAGGCTCCTTGGACGGTTGCTCCTTCAAGAGCTGCTGTGATAATAACCACAAGCCGTGCCTCTTCTGAAGCTGCAGTATCTACAGCACATACTAGGAATTCTTTGAACCGAGGCCTCAGATCAAACAGGACTACTAGATTGAACTCTGTGAAATTGTCAATATTCAACCATTTTTTACGTATATAAATGGCTGTTTCATATGGTTTGACCTACTGTGCACAATTGGGCCTTGATTGTGACCACTTCAGTTTACGGTGGCAGGAAGATCCCATGTGGAATTTAGAATAGAATCCTACTTACCCTCCAAGGTCTAGTCTAATTCACAGAGTGTCCTAAGCCAATGTGACCTTGGCCTGTGAAGCCCCTCATGATTTTTCCACCACCCCAGTCAGAATTGGTCTCTCCCCCCTTGGGGTTTTGCTGATGGTTCCCTAATAGTACTTATAAAATATATACTTTAATTATAGCTATTTGTGTTTATGAGAGACCTCTGAAGTGACAAATTCTTTGAGGACATGGGCCACCCACATGCATGTTTGATCTCCTGGCTGCCTTTTCACCCAGTGGGCACTGTTTGTTGCTTATTACTTGACTACCTGAATCTTGATACTTTTGCTAATGCAGCAAAATTGATTACTACTAGTTGGCTCTTTCAGAATTTATAATAGGTCTATAGTCTTTTCTTCCTGGAACTTAAAAGAATTGATTATAGTCTTTATATTGGGATTTAA
>NW_007776393.1:0-384 GCF_000696425.1 Galeopterus variegatus | reverse complement strand
TTCACTCAGGGTTGGGAGATCCTGGAATTGTTCACAGAATGTGGTGCGAGAACCAGGAGAAGCATCTGGGGAGGAGAGAAGAGTGGGGGGAACCAGGGGAGGGGAGTGATGAATTCATTCATTCATTCACTCATTCATTCAACAGATGTTTACTGAGAGCTTCTAATGTCTCCTGGGTACTGGGACCATGGTGGTGAACAAAACAGATTAAAAAAAAAAAAATCCTGTTCTCATGGAGATGGTGGGTATTTTCTCCTTGCGGAGCATTCAGATAGGTGGAAAGAGAGGGAGGGAAAGGGCATTCCATTCCCAATGTGAAATCAAGGACACTGAGGCTTAACCACTTACAAAGTGGCAGACCCAAGATGCAGACACAGGCCTTTC
>NW_007776392.1:2764-3563 GCF_000696425.1 Galeopterus variegatus | reverse complement strand
CATGTGGAAGTCCTTTTTAAGCCATAAGACTCTACAAAGATTCGTTTTGTATTGGATGAAGTCCTTGGAAGCCAGACAGTCCTGGCTTTGAATCCCAGCTTGGTTGCCTACTCGCTCTGTGGCTTTGGGTGAGGCACTACATTTCTTTGGGTCTATTCCCTCATCTGTAAAATGGGTATTTATTTTGGTTGAGGAGTGGTTATGAAGATCACAGGAGATCATGCGTGGGGAATGTTTAGAAGAGAGCTGGCATGAGGACACTCTGGTAAATGTAAGCTCACTTTACTCTGAAATGTGCTTTTTCACCTAAAATATATTAGACATTTTCCATATCATTAAATATAGTATCTTCATTTTTTAATAGCATAGTGTTCTGTTGTACAGATGCTGTATAATTTAGTTCTGTAGTCCCTTACACATAGGAATAAAGTTTTTCCCAATTCTTTGCTAAGTAGCAATTAGTGTCCTTATTCATACCTTTAAGACATTTGTTGGGGGGGGGCTCGTTTTTTAATTTACTTATTTATTTTTTGCTGTTTTGTTTTTGTTTTGGCTGGTTGATATGGGAATCCAAACCTTTGATGTTGGTGTTATCAGCACTACACTCTAGTGAGTTAACTGGCCAGCCTATTTTTCTGTTTTTCAGGATAGATTACTAAAAGTAGAATTTCTGGGTCAAAGAGGATGCATATACAAAATGTTAATAGGTAGTACCAAATCAAATCCAGATTTTTGGGTTCTGAAGCTTACACAATTTAAGGTGCCCTCTTTTTTTTTTTTTTTTTTTTCCTTTTTGTCT
>NW_007776392.1:0-1510 GCF_000696425.1 Galeopterus variegatus | reverse complement strand
TTTCTAAAAAAAAAAAAAAAAAAAACTATAAATACCTGTTAAAGTTAAAAAATAGAGATAAATCTCTATTTAAAAACCTTTTATTTGGGAAAACAGGATCACAGTCCAGGGCATACACACAGACCGGGGTGGTCTTTAGTATGTTCAAAGCACAAAGAAAGGGTTGAGAGTTTTACTAGAAAGAAAAATGCAACGTATTGTTTTGACAGAAAGCTCATTGACACAAGCGGAGTTTTGGGGAGTTGGCAGGTTTTGATTGGTGAGTGATCCCCACAGATAAAATTAGTCTTAGAGTCATAGAAGGTTGTTTCAGCAGCTTCTAGGTAAAAACTAGTCATAGGATTAGAGCAAGCTGTTTCAGCAGCTGGGTTTGTAGAAAATTCTTCATGTAAGGGGTGCTGTGTGCCCCAAGTGGTTTTTCCTCCTGGCTCCTCAACTCCAATTTTAGTTTGGGCATGACAAGAATGACCCAATTTGTATAACCAACTTTCACATACCAAATTTGCTGCAAATTGAATGTTAATTTAGAATAAGAAAATAATTTGCTAAAAATTGCTGAGACTTTGAAGGTCCTTTTCTTTCACGATCTCTTTAGGCAATTTGCCAGAAATGCTGACAAATAAATGCTTCTTGATTTGCAACCAGCCTCCCCTCTCCAATTCCCAGGAACTCCCAGCACTAGGGTGGTGGGCAAGATGCTAAAGCATGAGCTCCATAGGCTTCATGGCTTCTGTACTTACTGTCCCCTAAAAATCTTGTACCAATTTACACTGGTCTGTTTCTCCACATCCTTGCCAGCATTATGTATTATCAAGTCTTGTTTTTATGTTGAAATTAATAACCATTTTATTAATTTTCTCTAGTTGGGGAGCTTTATATAGGCAATATTGAATGCAGCGTTATAATTCAGTGCTCTAGCTTATCCCAGGATAATCTCTTTCTGATTGCACGAAGCCAACTAGGACACAGACTGGCTTGAGTTGCAAGAACGAATTCTCATTTAGCTGAAGCTGCTTTCTAGTACTGCCTTTGAGTTGTCTTTGATAAGAATGCCTATCATGGAGTTTTGAAATTAAACTTAGACTTCTTTAGAAAGGGCAGAGGATTACTGATTTGTTATATTTTCCCCTCTAGTAACTTTTCACTTATTATTGTATGTATCAGACAGGTTGAATTACTTTCAATATATGGAGAGAGAGTTTTGGAATAGCAGGTTTTTGGGCCAGTGGCATAATAATTCAGATGAATGATCGGAAGGATTGAGTTTAAAGTATCAGCTACTAAAAGATCAGAGACTATGTCCTCTGGTCTCCATACTTTCTCTCTGCAAACACACACACACACACACACACACACACACTTTTGCCACTATTTGAAAGTGGACTGTAGACATCATAGTATCAGTGTTTTTCATCTTTGCTTATCTTCTGGGAAACAAATGCCTCATGATTGTTTTGCTTTGATTCATGATATGGACATCTTTTTCTATTACTGGCCACGTGTCTTCTAT
>NW_007776391.1:1833-3563 GCF_000696425.1 Galeopterus variegatus | reverse complement strand
TCTGCAAAGTCTCAGAAGTATACCTATTTCCATCCTTTCTCAAGAAACTTCTGATAATTGTACTCCATAAACATGAAGGATTATATCACGAAAAGGGAAAACATACAGAAAGCTCGAGATACAATCAAACTGAAGAATCAAGGAGTCTTCAGAAAATACAGCATTGTGGGTTGAATTATGTCCCCCCCAAATAGAGGTTGAAGTCTTAATCCTTCGTATCTGTTAACGTCACTTTATTTGTAAATAGGGTCTTGGCAGATGTAGTTAAGTTAGGATGAGGTTATATTGGACTGGGGTGAGTTCTAAATTCAATGCTTGGTGTTTTTATGTGAAGACCATATGTAGACATATGGACACAGACATACACAAGGAAAAAGTCATGTGATGGCAGAGGCAGAGATCGAAGTGATGTGTCTATAAACCAAGAAACATAAAGGATTGCTGGTAGCTGCTAGAAGGTAGAAAGAGTCAAGGAAGGATTCTTTGCTAGAACCTTCAGAGGGAGCTGGCCCTGCTGACACTTTTATTTAATTCAATTTATTTATTTATTATTATTTTTTTATTTTTAATTGAAATGTAATTGATTGCACCTATCTTTGAGGAGTACAGTTCTGAATATCAGTACCTGGGTGCACTATGGGATTCCCAAATCAGGATAATTGCTATATTTATCATTACACAATGTAATCATTTTGTGTGGCCCTTTTGCCTCCAGAACTGTAAGAAAAATTTCTGTTGTTTTAAGTCTCCTAGTTTGTAGTAGTTTGTTATGGCAACCTTAGGAAAGTAATACATATGGTGAAAGATGTCAAATGAGAACAAATACATATATGATGGAAAAACGAGAAATATGTATGGATGTTTAGAGGAAGTATCCCAGCAAAATAAGAGGATAAAGTAAAAAGGAAAACAAAAGAGATTCCAGGAACGATATGACCCAGTGAAGAGAAAGGCAAATGTATTTCTTAGGATTACAATAAAGTAGTCATAGATGCTAACAAGTCTACATAGAAAAAGAATGGAGATCTCAGGTCCTGACATCTCTGAGAAAAGGAAAAAAAAAAAAAAAGAACTGATTGACTGACTACCTGGTATAATGGCCCTTGATCAAACATGTAGTGAGATACAACTGGAAGGTGTGGGATGAATAGCCAAAAGTTTCAAAGTACTCTAAAACAATGCAAAAAAACAGACAAATGTTAACTTAAGAAAAAATAAATAAAGACTAAAATGTGATTACATTAGACTTTGATATTCAGCTGTGGATTTTAGTATAAATATAATAAAGTGATCACTTAGTGTAGATTTAGCCTTTTGAAGAAGAGTTTGTGGTATTCAGCTAAGTAAATTATTTTCTATCATTATAGGAGAGTCAATCGATAATGTATAAAATGGATTAATCAAAGAATAGCAATTTATGAACAAATAAAATGATGTAAATACAAGAAAAAAGCTAAAAGAGTTTAAATAGTTGCTTCTTGAAAGGGAGACAGAGAGGGAAGGAGAATTTGCAGTAAGGAATGATGTATTTAACAATTTAATAATATTTGAATTGTAAAACTGTGTAAATTGCTTAAGAAAGGAAAACTTAATTTAAAATACAGACATTTATTTTACCAGTTTAGTTTATGAGACACAGCTGTATGAGAAAAGGAGATGTTTAAACAAGCAGTGATTAATACATTATTTAAATTTATTATTAATAAATATTTACAACTATATTTCAACTA
>NW_007776391.1:0-986 GCF_000696425.1 Galeopterus variegatus | reverse complement strand
CAGTGATTAATACATTATTTAAATTTATTATTAATAAATATTTACAACTATATTTCAACTATATCACAAAGATTGGCTCAATAATAGTTTAGAGTCCTAAGACACACAAAAACAATTCAGGGTTATAAATTTCATCTGTTAAGGAATATGTCTCTTCAAATCTAATTGCCTTTTTAAATTTACAAAATATATTTTCCATACTTTGATCAAACTGACCTGTTTGAATTTTTAAAAATATACCAGGGGAAAAATAACAACTAAAATCAGGATTCTTGCTGCAAGAAATGTGAAAATATTCTAAAAGCACTGAGCTGGAAAAAAAAAAAAAAAACATGAAAATACTAGGTCAATCTCAACCGTATAGAGGCAAAAATGCACTAAGAAGTGAAAAAAAAAGCCAATATTATATTAAATGCCTCATTCCTAATGTGTAGAGGAATATAGACATTTTGCTATATAACTCAAACATTTTAGAAATCATGGCTCCTAAATAAAAGTACTTTCTTTGAATGCAGACTTTTATTAGACGCTATATAGTGCTCTTGGCATGGAAATAGTTTTCTTCAGACTGTTGCCTGCAGTAAACTTTGTGAAAGTTGAGTTGCCATAGCGATGTTTTGTTTTAGTCTATGGGAGGATTATAACTAGATGTTTCATCTAAAAATATAATTCATTTTCATTTATGATAATTTAACAATTGGAGCTATGAATTAAAGAACAGCAGTAAATCTTTAGTAGATGTTTGTCTATTCAAAAAGAGTTTAATAAAATAATATAGTTTTATAATTCTATCCATTCAAATATGAACCCATATTGGTAATGAATATAGGAAGGAATCTCAGTGTTGGTTAATTATAGGTAAAAGAAAAGCAAAAAGAAGGACATTCTTTAACTCAATAATAAGAGGATATTAGTGAAAACAGCAGCTGCTGCAAAACAATAGAAACTAGGTTGTGATTGATAATATTTGATTCAATTATATAATA
>NW_007776390.1:2915-3563 GCF_000696425.1 Galeopterus variegatus | reverse complement strand
TAGGGTGGCTGCTCCTAGCTCTGAATAAAACCTATTAATTTTTTACCCACGGCTCCCAGGATCTTTTCCTATTACCTAGCTTGTGGACCTGCGTGTGAAAGGTTTATGACCCAGTCTGTACAATGGGCTTGAGGGGTCTGTGAGCCCTAGCTCTAGCAATAAGAATGCAAGGGGCAGAATTTCTGTTAATAATCATAATGTTAATGACATTAAACAAGGAACATGATTATATAGGCAACAATCAGAATTAATTATACTTAAATCCATGCCTCAGACACTTTTTGCAATAGTATAAGAACAACGATCCTCAATTCTGACTCAGGATTTAAAATTCCAGCAGACCCTCCACCTCCACCCACATACACACAGAAATTTCAAATTCAATTGATGTGTGTAGAGCCTAGTTGTATGTATTTTGGAGATTCTGTAGTCAGCCAATGTTGAGAGTCAATGTGTTTAGAGAACTGATGTGTCTGTTTGCACCTTCCTGGAGGCAGACATTTCCATATGCCCATCAAAAGCAAATAACAAAACTGAAATTCTTTTATCATTTACCTGACTAAATCTAGCTTTCAGTGCCTGTCATTACTGTTTCAGTATTACCTAACTCAGGCTTGGCACACAACTGACAAAGTTAACATTTACGCT
>NW_007776390.1:0-1489 GCF_000696425.1 Galeopterus variegatus | reverse complement strand
CTAAGACAAAGAAAACCAAGTGTCAGAAGTTAAGAATTTCGATGAAGGGGTCTGCTCATTGGATCCTGTCTGTGCTGAGTTTTCAATCACACTCCAAAGTATGACTTTTCTAAAACACATAATATTCTTCAAGTTTGAAAGACAGAGAGTTCAATAAATGATTTCTTAACAATATTCATTCTCTTTGCCTCAAAATTTCCATTCCCAGTGCTTTATAATCTACCTTCTTTCCCTCTTCCAGGAGGGTAGGAAAGAAGGAAGGAAGGAAGAAAGAAAACATGTTACACATACAGACGTGCTTCAAACAATATAGAGTTTAGTTAAGTCAATTGTACTATATTAACTTGATGGACTATTATAAAATTATAATTGTACAGTACAGAATGACATGAAAATGCTAATGTTTACATGAGAAAAGCAAAATACATCTACACTATGCATTCTAAATGAATTTATGTATGTGAACTAGCAAAAAATATGGAAAATTACAAGTTGATAATTTGGTAGTGGGGAATTCTGAGGACTTTTTTCATTTTCAGGATTTCTATTAATGCTATCTCAATATAGTTTGTACAATAAAAAAGAAATATTTTCTATTTTCAACAGTTTCAATGTTCTCTTATAACTATGATCTAACACTAAAGTGTTCTCTAAACGGTATAAACTCTTTCTGTTCTGCAAAAGCTTGAAGCTTCTTGAAGATTTAACATATATATTTAAAATTTAATATTTATAACATGGGTAGAATGTATATATCATTATCCCTTGTTTGATAAATGAAAGCTCAGAGATGTTGGGACATGAACGGTTTGACCAAGGTTGTATCATTTATCAATGACAGGCTGGAGTGTAAGGAAGAACATCATAAATCCTTGAGTCCTGAAACTAAATCCAATTCATAATCTAAACTGTATTTTTCAAAGAGCCCCATAGAGTATCATACACTGAGTGCAAACACGGTGAACGCTGATTTTTTTTAAGTGCTAGGATCAGTAGAGTAGAAGAGATTGTTAGCCAGTCTTCCTGGCCCTAGCCTCACCTTTCTCTAATTATATACGTACAGCTGTGAGATGAATCTTGAAATAGAGCTTTCATCCTGTCACTCCCCTACTGGAGAATCAATAAGGAGTAGATTTTGGCTTTCAGGACTATTCATAACACAACTCCACTTCGCTTTGGCTAAACTTTTGGCTTAGAGCAACCTGGAGTGTACCTCCTTCCCTTCCAGTCCAGCCAAGCTCTCAAATACCTTCCATGATGTTGAGAATCCCCTACGAGGGTTTTTAAATTTTGCATTTTCATTTTCATGTTAATCTAAAACATAAATAAATATTTTTTTAAAATCTGTGTTCTTTGGACGACCCCTTATAATGGAGTGCTGACACTCAGTGTCAGTACCTGGGTTAATATCTGTGCTTAGTATCAGGTTAGCATCATGGAGAACTTCTTTAATTGCTGTGGCTGATGTGAAAAGAACAGAGGCAGGAAT
>NW_007776389.1:2880-3564 GCF_000696425.1 Galeopterus variegatus | reverse complement strand
GAAAATACATGGGATAATTCCAATTTTTTTGAATTTGTTAAGACTTGATTTGTGTCCTAATTTTATACCTCTTTCTATTATCTAATTTTTTGTTTCTAATTGTTCTAATATTTTATTGCTTCCATTTGCTCCTTACTTGTCTTTTTGACTGAGAATTCTTTTCTTGTTTATTTTTTCTTATTCCATTTTTCTCCTTCTCTAGTTTGAAAGCCAAACACTATTTCTAACTTTTTATTTAAAATTTTATTTTTATTATTATACTTTAAATTTTACCGTGCATATGTAACTTCAAATATGCTTGATATTTTATTTCATCTGCTGAATATTTTAAGTATCAAGCAATAAAGTGAGTTAGAACATTTTAATTCAGATTATTGACTTCAGACATACATACTATTGTCATAAAACATTTTAGTTTCTTTCTTTTAAATGCCCAAATTAGGTATTACAATTTTTATTAGCATTGCTATAGTTGTTGTTATTTTATACAAAAAATGTTTGTTTTACTTTATCAACATGTTTACCCTTTTTGTTGCTGTTCCCCATTTCTTCTTGCAACTTAGAGCTTCTCTCTGGAATTTTTTTTCTTCTCCCTAAATTACATCCTTTCTACTATCCGTTTCAGATTACCTAAAATGTCTCTTCCTCACACTTGTTCTGAAACAATACTTTTTCCTAGGCCTA
>NW_007776389.1:0-1374 GCF_000696425.1 Galeopterus variegatus | reverse complement strand
TTTAATTTAAACATATTGATTATATATACTGCGGGGTACAGAGTTATATTTCAATGCATATCTGATCAAATCAGAGCGTTTAGCATATTCATCATTGTAAAAATCATTTCTTTGTGCTATGGACATTTGATCTCCTCTTTTCTAGCCATTTAACATGCAGTAAATTAGCGCAACTGTACACCAATAGAACTTATTTTTCCTATCTAGCTGTGTATTAAGTTCTTTTCACAAAGCCCAAAAGACATTCACAGCAGTGTATGATTTTAAGGGATAGATTTTTCAATTTTGGATCTGGGTATCTAGATAAAAAGGTGATAAATTTTACTTTAACCAGTATTTTTTTTTTTTTTAGGTTTTCTATATTTATTCAGATAGTTATTCAACAACAGAATAAAGCTCTTTTAGCGTTATGAAATCCAGTGTTTTGAACCCTTTTTTTCCTCAGCAATTGTTTATTCCAACTTTTATAATCCTGAAGAGATTCTTTTATCTGAAGTTTTTCATGCATTCAAGTATTTTGCATGATGTCTGATGTGATCAGCAGTAAACATTGAAATCAAGTAGTAGCTGTGATCATAACCCTCCTGTAATCTAAAAACAATGGGGGTTTTCTTTTCTGTGCAAACAGCTATAAAGTTATCTGGGTTCATATGAAAGAAAGTGGTCGTCTTTTCCTTGATCAATCAGTACAGCCAGTGGAGAACCTGGATAGGACTTCACAAGAGAGGTGGCAACATAAGCCTTCCATTTTCTTTGATTTGTTCCCAAATATCCAATGAAAGCTTTTTTGCCCCAAGGACAAAGCACTGGGTTGCAAATTGGAGTAAATGCTGACACAGATTTGTATTTTCCAGGATTTTTCAAAGCACAAATCAGAGCTCCATGGCATCCCATAGAGTGGCCAAAAATAGACTTTGTTTGAGGGTCCACTGGAATATTGGCATTTATGAGTTGGGGAAGCTCCTATGTTACATAAGAGTACATTTGTAGTCAGGTTTCCAAGGTTCTTCAGTGGCATCCACATAAAACCCAGCACCAGTGCCAAAGTCCCAGCCCTCTCTTCTCCTTCAATATTGCAGCCACAAGGGCTGGTATCTGTAGCAATGAGGACAAGGCCATATTATGAGGAAGCTTGATGATAACCAGATTTTGATATGAAATTTTGTTCTGTGCAAGTTTTAGACAGCAAATATACTGCAGGGCACTTTCCAGTTTCCACCTTTGGTGGTAAGTAAATAGCAAATTTCATTTTGCAGTTCAGTTCCACACGGTCATGTTCAAAACGTTTCTGCAATCCCCCAAAGCACTTGTTGCTGGAAACCTGTTTCAATGCCATTCCTCTGTCCAATTGCTACTTGGTATTCTGTATCTGCA
>NW_007776388.1:2828-3564 GCF_000696425.1 Galeopterus variegatus | reverse complement strand
TAGACAAAAGTATTGCAATAAAAACTACAGTAAAACTGTCCAGCAATATCCTTCATAAATATAAACACCAAAATACTAAACAAAATATTAGCAAATTCTAATAAAAATTAACAAATATCTTAACACTGTAAATTTGTTTTAACATCTCAAAGACAATTAATTCATAAAATATACAGATAGATTAAAGGGTGGAAAACACCTGGTCATCCCAATAGACATGCAAAAAAGTTTTGATAAGATTAAATACACATTCATGACAACAACTCTTAATAAACCAGGAATAGAAGGGAATTTCCTTATTCTAGTATATTATATGTAATATATATATATATATAAACTTATAGCATGTCATAATTATGAATAAAAATGATTTACAGGAGCAACACAATGATTTACAGGAACAACATCTGCTCTCTTCATAGGTGTCAGGATACAAGATTAACATACAAAAATAAATTATATATTTGCAAAGGTTTGGATGTTGTTTGTCCCTGCCAAAATTCATATGCTCTTGATTCCCAATTCAATTCCCAGTGTGGTGGTGGAGCCTAGGAGGTGGTCTTTGAGTCATGGGGGTGAATCCCTCATGAATAGATTAATGCCTTCCTGCAGAGGTGAGTGAGTTCTCCCTCTCCTAGAAAAGGATTAGTTCCCATGAAAGGAGATTGTTAAAACGAGTATGGATTACTTATTCTCTCTCTCTTGCTTCCTTTCTTGCCATGTGATCTCTTTGCAC
>NW_007776388.1:0-1876 GCF_000696425.1 Galeopterus variegatus | reverse complement strand
CCTGAGGCCCTTTCCAGACGCAGCTGCCCAATCTGGACTTTCCAGCCATCAGAATCATGAGCCAAAAAACCTCTTTTCTTTATAAATTACCTAGTTTTCTCAGGTATTCTGTTTTAGCAACACAAAATGGGTGAGAAAATCTATCTATGTATCTATTTTTTTCCATCTATCTACCTATCTAAATGAAAAGACAAAACAAGCCACAGACTGAGAGAAAACATTTGCAAATCATATATCTAATAATAATTTGTATCCAAAATATGTCTGTATTCTTGTGCTAAGATCACGTCTCGATTATTGTAGATGTACAATGAGTTTTGAAATCAAATAATGTAAGTTCTCTAACTTTATTATTTTTCAAAATTATGTTGGGTTTTCTCGGTCCTTTACACCTTCATACCAATTTTAGGATAAGCTTGTCAAATTCTACCAAAATTATGTTGGAATTTTAATAGGCATTACATTAAATTTACACATCGATTTGAAAAACAGTTCTCATCTTAATAACATGGAGTTTTCCAACCCATGACCATAGCATGTCTCTATACTTCTTTACACATTCTTTACTTTGTTTCAGCAATATTTTGTTTTCAAGGTATGTCTTGCACTTCTTTCATTAAATTAGTTTCCCAGTATTTTATTTTTTGATGCTATTTTAAATTAAATGTTTTCTTGATTTTATATTCAGATTTTTGTTGATAATATATAGATATTTCATCTATGAATATATAAGTAGCTAATAAGCACATGAAAAACACTCAAAGTTATTAGTCTTTAGAGAAATGCAAATTACAATCATAGTGAGAAATCATTATACACTTAATAGGATGACTATAACCAAGAAGACTGATGGTACCAGGTGTTGGCACGGACACGGAGAAACAAGTGAGAATGTGAATAAGCGCAGCCACTTTGGAAAACAATTTGGTCTTTTCTGAAAACTTAAACATATTGTATAATTACAAGCAATGCAGGAATTCCTCTTCTGGATATCTGCCAAAGGGAAAAGAAAACATTTGACAACACAGTTCCTTGAACATGAACATGATCTTAATAGCCAATACCTGGAAATAATCTTAATGTCCATCAACTGGTAAATGGATAAACCATATATGGTGCATAATTATAAATGTTAAAATATGAATGGATTTCAAAGATATTTTCAGTAAAACAGCTAGACACAAAAACTTACACAGTGAATCATTTTATTTATATGAAAATTCTAGAGAAGATAAATTTCTGGAAAATGAAAGCATATTGTTTGCTCAGCAGTGGGAGTGGGCGGGGTGATTGACTTCAAAGGAGAAAGTGAACATTTTAGCATGATGAAAACCATCTAAAATTAGATTGTGGAAATGGTCACACTATTGTAGAAATTTACTAGAGACCACTGATCTTACGGTTTATAAAAGCTGTTCAAAACATTTTTTAAAATAATTTAAACATAATTTCTAACATTTCTTTGAAGATATTCATTGTCTTAGGCCATTTTGTGCTGTTATAACAGGGTATCTGAAACTGGGTAATTTCTAAAGAACAGAAATTAGTTTCTTACAGTTCTAGAGGCTGGGAAGTCCAAGATCAATCATTGGCCTCTTGTAATGGCCTTCTTGCTGCATTCTCACATAGCAGAAGACAGAGGGCAAAGAAGGAGGAACACTGTGTCCTCACGTGGCAGAAGATCAAAAGAGAGTGAACCCTGTCCCACAAGCGCTCTTTGTAGTGGCATTAATCTATTCACGAATCATAGCCCTTGTGACCTAAGCACCTTCCATTAGGCCCCACCTCCTGATACTGTTGCATTAGGGATTAAATTTCCAATACATGAATTTTGAGGGAAACATTCAGATCATGGCACTCATAATACCTGCTTTGA
>NW_007776387.1:2446-3564 GCF_000696425.1 Galeopterus variegatus | reverse complement strand
TTCATCCTTGGAAGGTGGGTTTTATCCAGCTCCAACAAGCTGGATGCCATCTTGTTCCCAGACAGCTGTAACTCCAAAGGAAGAATGGTTAGTTCACCAAATTCTGGATTAGCTCTTACTCTGTTCTTCCTGAGTACTAAGTCTTGTAGCATTTTCCCATGAACTATGCTGTGAGCAAAGGTTACAAAAAGACTTCTTTATGGGCAGCATTCTGCTTAAAGCTATATTCTACCAAATGGCTCTTCTAAGGCTAATTGTCTATGATTATTTGCTGTGGTGGGCTCTTACAAACCCTTTAAATTCCTTTCTCATTTCCTAAAGCCATAGTACTTTAATGTAAATTTCTAGCAGGTTAACTTGAATAATGTACAAAAACTCTGCTTCCTTAACAACGTGTCCTTACCCCTTTCAGTTGTTAATGTCATATAATTAAATCTTTACACAATGTGTGTCCAAAAACAAACTATTAATTTTTAAAATGCATTAGTGTCTTAAATTAAGTACAAAATATCCTTAAATTAAGGACAAAATAGAGGTACAAACCTGTTGTGAAAATGTGTTCTGGGTAAATGACTGTAAAGTGAATTGCAGAATGCAGCAATGCAAGAAAACATACCAGAGCCAAGATAACTGCTGCTGCCTGCTGCTACCCCTCCCTTTTGGAATGCTGACCAGATTGTAAGGAACCCAAACAATCCCTTTAAGTGGAGAGTAAACAGGTTAACAAAGCAACCAGATGGCTTAAGGTGCCATCCGTGACTTTTTTCCCCTTTCCTTTCCCTTTCTTTTTATGATACAAAAGACTAGACGACAGGCATGCACTGCAAGCAGAGATCTACCTTGTCTTGCTGCCACACAAGAATGCCTTGTATGTAAGTTACCCCTGAATAAATCTTTGACTCTCTACCAACCTGGAGTGGTCTGCTTTCCTTTGGCCTGAGCTTGCCCTCCACTTACGGAAGATGATTCTTGGTTTTGGAAGGGGTTTTCCCAGCAAAACCAAAATTACAACAATATCAGCTTTTAGATTAAAAATTGTTTTTCAAATATATTAGTCTCTTAAATCACATAGAAAACAAAAAGTGGAGTTATGTACCATTGTTGCAATAATGCTAGCT
>NW_007776387.1:0-1841 GCF_000696425.1 Galeopterus variegatus | reverse complement strand
TTGCTGCCACACAAGAATGCCTTGTATGTAAGTTACCCCTGAATAAATCTTTGACTCTCTATCAACCTGGAGTGGTCTGCTTTCCTTTGGCCTGAGCTTGCCCTCCACTTACGGAAGATGATTCTTGGTTTTGGAAGGGGTTTTCCCAACAAAACCAAAATTACAACAATATCAGCTTTTAGATTAAAAATTGTTTTTCAAATATATTAGTATCTTAAATCACATAGAAAACAAAAAGTGGAGTTATGTACCATTGTTGCAATAATGCTAGCTTTTATAATTGCCCATGTATTTACCTTTACTGAGATCTTTATTTCTTTAAACAGCTTTGAGTTACTGTCTAGTGTCCTTTCAAATCAACTTGCAGGACTCAATTTAGCATTTCTTGCAGGACAGATCTAGTGGGAAGGAACACCCTCACCTTTTGTTTATCTGGAAAATCTTAACTTCTCCCTCAATTCTGAAGGAAAGTTCTGCCAGATATAGGATTCTTGATTGACAGTTTTTTTTCTTTTGCCATTTTGAATATATCAGCCCATTGTCTTCCAGCCTCCAAAGTTTCTGATAAGAAATCTGCTGATAATCTTATTGAAAATCCTTTGTATGTAAAGAGTACTATCTGGCTGCTTTCAAAATTCTGTGTTTTGATTGTTTGATTATAATGTATCTTGGTGTGGGTGTCTTTCAGCTCATATTTGGAGTTCATTGAGCTTCTTAGATCTTTATGTTTCATCAAATACAGGAAGTTTTTGGCTATTATTTCTTCAAGTACTCTCTCTGTCCTTTTCTCTCTATGTACATCTTCTGGAATTCCCACAATATGTTTGTTGATCTGCTTGATGGTGTCCCTTAGGTTCTATTCATTTTTCTTCAATTTCTTTTCTTTCTGTTCCTCAGACTCAATATATTATTTCCATTATCCTATCTTCGAGTTTCTGATTCTTTCTTCTGTCTGCTCAAATGTGCCTTTGAATCTCTCTAGTGAATTTTAATTTCAGTTATTGTACTTTTCAGCTCCAGAATTCTTTGGATTTAGGATTTCTATTTCTTTATTGATATTTCCCTTTTGTGCATACATTGTTTTCTTGACTTCCTTTACATCTTCCTTTTGTTCTTTGAGTATCTTTAAGATCTCTGTTTTAAAGTCTTTGTTTAGCAGGTTTTCCATAAAGTCTTTTTCAGGGAATCTCTGTCAGTTTGTTTATTTATTTATTTATTTTTGCCTTTGAATGTGCCATAATTTCCTGTTTCTTTGTATACTTTGTGATTTTTATTGAAAACCAGACTTTCAAATTTAATAATGTGATAACTCTGGAAATTAGATTCTTCCCCTTCCACACAGTTTGTTGTTTTTATTATTTGTGGTTTTTGATTGTTGTAGACTTTCTGTGCCAAGAATCAGTCTGAAATGTAAACTCATCTTCTCAGACCTTTTCTGGGCCTGCACCTTCCCCTGGGCATGCACTATGACTTTCTAATTTCTCCTGCACATGCAACTGCTTTTGAATATCCTAGTCTTTTATGTCTGACTCCCAAAAGGGGAAAAGAAAAATGAAGGGGATGAAGGAAAATGCCAGCCCTTCAAATCCCTTGGAAATCACTTCTGCCAGAGGGTGAGGGCTTGTGTCACTGGGAGGAAATGCAACAATAATGGTTACAGCCTCTTTGCACCTCTGTGACCAAAAACAGCAATTGGTGATCAGAGCACAGATCCCCAATATTTAGAAGACCAAGTCCTTTTGCCCAACCTGGCTCCTACAAGCAATGTGCAAACTGCTACAAGAACATGTGCACAGCTGTCTGCTGTGGGGCTGAGTGTTTGGGGATGGGTAGCTGCTACC
>NW_007776386.1:955-3564 GCF_000696425.1 Galeopterus variegatus | reverse complement strand
CCCTAATAGCAAAGCCTTAATAACCATAACCAATAAATTAACCTTGGTACAATATCACTAACTAAACTACAGGCTGCATTTGGATTTCACCAGTTTTTCCACGAGTGTCTTTTGTGCTGTCCTTCCAGGATCCTATCAAGGATGCACGTTTCATTTAGTTGTTATGTTCCACTGTGTTTCGAGTTCCTTTTTCTTTTCTAAGTTTCAAAGGATTTTTATTTTCTTGGGTTTCATAAACAACTACAGATTTACCTTATTACCTTACAAGATTGTATGGACTTCGATCTTCTCACTTGTCTTTGTAAATTGTAGAGTCCTAATCTTTTCATTCCAAAATGAATCTGCTCTCAGTAGATGCATCCATTTCGTTAGTGGGCAGCAGCAAGACAAAGGAGCAAGTGGAAGGGAGTGGCACCAGTAAATGTGAGTGAAAACAATTCTGCAAATCCCACACACTGAATACAATTCTGTCAACTTAATTTCTCAGAAAATGAAAGTACTAGGTGTTCTCACCAGGGACACAAAACTGGAGAACCAAAGGATTATCTCATCCAACTTTTCACATTTTAAAATGAGAAAACATTCATGGTGCAAAGGAAATGAACGGAAAATATCACATTGACACCAATTCATAGCATTTATTGACATTTCCATTTAAAATGCTAGGAAAGCTGTATAAATTGTAAACATGGAAACCAAACACTTGCATAAATTATTTCAAAAACTCTACAGCACATTAGAAAACAGTGCAGCTAATTGAAGGGTAGAAACATAACCAACAAATAGAAGAGAGGGTTCATTACTAAATCATATACCCATACGGAGACTTAAGTGCCCGTTTGAGACCAGCAAACCATGATTGTCAAGTTCGAGTTGCAGTATCGACGCCACTGGTGGCCTCAATTTGCTCTGCACATTTTCGTACATTAACACTCACAATCTAGGAACGAGGGTGCAGCAAGAGTGAGAACATGGACCTTGACAAAATAGGAGAAAACTCGGCACCCAGAGCAGCTCTGCTGAGCAACCCTTCTTGTCAACACTAGCCCGACCCCCCAACTCCCCGCATGATGCACTGGAGGCAGGCTGGGGAGAGCGTTTCTACTCCCCTTTTCTGAAAAGAGTCCTCTGGTGCTTAGAACAACTGAATTAAGGAGCAGAGCCTCAATTCCTCTACTACTTCCCTCTTCTCTCCCCACATCTGCAGGCAGAACAGCACAGGGTGTCTGTCTTGACCTGGGCCCTGTACTATTATCAACTTGCACACGTAGGGAATCAAGTTATGAATACTTGAGATCTGGTGGGCACAAGAAAAGACTATTCACAATGCTCCAAGTAGTCCAGAAAGGTTCCGTGCAATCAGGGGTTCAGATTATTCTAATGTTTATCTCTGTCCTTTCTACCTTTTTACTTTTTAAGTGTGAAGTGGCCCCAGAGCAGAAAAACCTGGAGGAAGAAGGAAAAGTAAGGAGCCCGGATAATTATCCACCCTGTGGGAAACTAATTTGGACTGGAGTGCTTCAGATTAAGACATTCATTGCTGCTCCCACCTTCGCACTGGTTCCTGGTGTCGTTTCATGTTTCCAAAGGCATTTAATATTCTTTTCCTAAATTTCAGTGCTTCCGTGTGTTCTTAAGATAAACTGTCAAGCGTACTGTTACGCACAAGCTTGGACTTAGCAGTGTACCATGACAGCATTTAATATTCTTTTCCTAAATTTCAGTGCTTCCGTGTGTTCTTAAGATAAACTGTCAAGTGTACTGTTACGCACAAGCTTGGACTTAGCAGTGTACCATGACATCTTGGTTTTCATGTCTTTTCAACAATGGAAAAAGAAGTCCTAGTTTAAACACCAACGATCACCTCCAAGAATATCAAAAGAAATCTGAAATGTACACACTCCTTGTTCATTAGGTAACAAGTGTAAGTCTATTATATTTTGTTACAGAACTTGCTCATAGAAACCCCTCTCACCTGTTACAAGGATGCCTGTTAACATGTTGGGTTCAATGTAAATACAAAGTTCAACACTGTCCCATAGAAATGTTCTGTGTTCACACCGTCTATCTGCAAGTACAGAGTGGACATCCTCACGCTCCTACCCAGGACAGATGTGCATAAGCAGGCTCCGCAGACTGGCCTTGGAGCCTTGCTCTGGAGGTAGAAATGACATGGCGAAAACTCAAGTAGAGCTGAAGTTAGTGTGGAACCTAAGATTGGAGTCCCTCTGCCCCCACGCCCAGAACCTTAACCAGCTTTCCTTCCAACCAACACACTCACTCACGTCTACGACTCTAGTATGATAGGGATAACGGGGTTTTTTTAATGAATAATGTGTGGGTTACTGCCAATGCAAGTTGGTGTCCGAGTGACTGGTTTAGTCACTGGAGCACTCACGAGCAGGCTGTACAAATGCAGTAAAACTGACCCTGTGCATGGGAAATAGGAGACTTGTAAAGCACAGAATTACTTGTTTTAGCCCAAAGCCTTTTGGGCATACCTTCACCTATAAAATCTGGTTGGCAAAAACCCGCAGTTTAAAAGCCGTGTGCCACCAAAATCAAAACACACTCTGAAATTAAATAAGATCTGGAGGAAAATGTGTAAA
>NW_007776386.1:0-794 GCF_000696425.1 Galeopterus variegatus | reverse complement strand
CTTTCCTTCCAACCAACACACTCACTCACGTCTACGACTCTAGTATGATAGGGATAACGGGTTTTTTTTAATGAATAATGTGTGGGTTACTGCCAATGCAAGTCGGTGTCCGAGTGACTGGTTTAGTCACTGGAGCACTCACGAGCAGGCTGTACAAATGCAGTAAAACTGACCCTGTGCATGGGAAATAGGAGACTTGTAAAGCAAACTGACCCTGTGCATGGGAAATAGGAGACTTGTAAAGCACAGAATTACTTGTTTTAGCCCAAAGCCTTTTGGGCGTACCTTCACCTATAAAATCTGGTTGGCAAAAACCCGCAGTTTAAAAGCCATGTGCCACCAAAATCAAAACACACTCTGAAATTAAATAAGATCTGGAGGAAAATGTGTAAAGAAGTCTAATAGATTATTTATAACCTGCTATCTTCCAGAAAGGATTTTCCATAGCCGAATGGCTGACTGTTGAGACCTGCTCTAAGCAGTGACCCTCAGTGTCATTCTCATCACTATTTTCACACTTTACATTGGTCGTTCAGCAGTTCTTGGCACGCTCCCTCCCTTACCCCAGACTGGAGCTCTTCCTCTGTAGATCTTCACACACCTGGCCATTTCCTCGCTGTATTACTGCAAACATATCCTCCTCTTCTAAAACCCCCTAAACAGTGCAGTGAGGGATTTTGTCCCCACACGGCAGCCGATCAGGATCGAACTCATTTTCAATGATAGCTTCACCCAATTTCTACTTCCTCACCGGCCCAGTCTCCGCTCTCCCCACACCATCTCACCATTTGCCT
>NW_007776385.1:3005-3564 GCF_000696425.1 Galeopterus variegatus | reverse complement strand
TGTCTTACTGTGCCTAGTGTGTAAATTAAACTTTATCATAGGCATGTATATAGAGGATAAAATATAGTATGTTCGGGGCTCGGTACTATCTACAGTTTCAGGCATCCACAGGAGGTCTTGAAACACATACTCTGTGGATAATGGGGGACGACTGTATGTTATGTATGTGTCTCCCATAAGGAAGTTGTTTTGCTCTTCCTTTTCTTTTTGTCTCTGATGATGATGTTGTATGTGATTGACCTTGATGCTTTTTTGTGGCTAATTTTTATGTGAAATTAGTTTTTGTGAACTTTTCCAGTGATACCGGGAAAGTGCTTCTCTTTGCCCCTATCTTGCTTAATTTGGATTCCACTTCCAGTGGTGAAAGGTGGTCCTGGAGGGTCTCATCAGGGGCCCCTTGTACTCACCCGGGGTTGGTGAGGGCAGAACTCCAGCTAGTTTCAGCTGCTGTTCTCAAGTCGGCTCCTTCTTCCCGGTGAATTCCCGTTGACTGCTCTGGGATCTGTAAGCCTCCCTGAATGTTTATTTCTTTTTCCTTCTGCGTAAACACTGGTGCCAT
>NW_007776385.1:0-1192 GCF_000696425.1 Galeopterus variegatus | reverse complement strand
CTTGGGGGCTGGGCTTTCTGTGAAACTCTCTTTGCTGTCCTGAACTATGAGGTCGATTTACTTCTGGTCTTGTGCCAAATTACAATTTCTAGACAAATAGCGAAGAGGAAGCAGAATTCACAGATGCGTACCCTTTGAGGCACCCGGAGCCTCCAAGGAATGGCCCAGCTAACTTTATCGCACAGGCTGGGGCCCCTTCGGAGGAAATTCCCTCAGCAGCCTGTGTTTTCAGGATCGAGCATGTGTGGGGATGTGGGCGGGCACGCGCAGCAAGATCTGGCAGTACGATGACCATGGCTGCTCCCAGCACAAGCAGCCTCCAACACTAACACACGTGTAGGATACGGAGCGTATCCGGTGCATCCAGTTATAGTATGCTAGATGTTCGTTATGTTCTTAGGCTCTGTGCTAAGCATATTCATGCAGTAACTTATTAGTTCTCAAACAACATTGTGATATAGGTATTATTATCAGTACCACTTAATGGATGAGGACACCAAAGTGGGTTTCAGAGAGGTGTAAGTAACCTGCCGAAGACCACCTACAGAACAAGTCCCTGAGCTGGGACTGAGTCCATGCTCCTGATCACTGCTCCAGACTTGCTTCCCAACATCCCAGGCACTCAGGATATAAAGACAGGATAAGGTTTCTGTGTCGGTTCAGGTCTTCTGGGAAGCAGAAGCACAAGAGAGTGATTGGAGGAAATGCCCATGAAAGACAAAGGGGAGAGGGATTGGGAGAAGGTGGGGAGAGTCTTCAGAACGAGCTGCGGGTCTGACACCATGGAGGGACAGAGAGAAGGACAATTGGGTAAGTGGAGCCTGCTTCTGGAGTGCCGCTTGAGAAAATCTTGGCCAGGCTGATGGGGAGCCCCAGGGCAAGGATTGCTCACTAAAAGAGTTTCTCATTAGGCAGGCTGGTGGCTCTAGTAACCCCTGTGCTCAGCTGTTGGCTGGAAGCATCCTGGGGAGAGCAGGCCTGCATGCTGGATCCTGATGGACATGTGGCTGCTCCTCACAAGGTATCTTGGAGGGACGCCTGGGCCGTCTGCTCCCACAGCTGCCGCAGGCTCTAGCCTTGAGCAGTTCACAGCCTGTTTAGTAACCTCCCATAGGATTTGGAAAGCATCTCGTGTAAACCCACAGGTGAGATATCCAAGGCAGCCTCCTGGGATGTAGATGATTTCCTGATC
>NW_007776384.1:0-3564 GCF_000696425.1 Galeopterus variegatus | reverse complement strand
TGGTAGCCTTGCTCCCATGGCTCTGCTAGACATTGCCCTGGTGGAGACTCTCTGCAGCAGCTCCCAACCCACACTTCCACTCAGAATTGTTCTAAAAGAGGCCTTCTGCAGTAGCTATGCTCCTGTGGCAGGTTTCTGCCTGGGCCACCAGGAGTTTCCATACATCCTTTGAGCTCTCAGTGGAGGAAGCCATACCTCCCAACACTGCCATATTGGGGATCAAATTTCAGCATGAGTTTTGGAGGGGACAAACATTCAAACCATAGCACACTGTCTGTTCTCAGATTGGATGATTAGAAATTATAAAGATAACAGTTCTTTCTAAGTTAATTTCTAAGTTCTGCAATTGGTATAAAAATAACAATAGGCTATTTTATGAAATAAGACAATGTGATACTAAAGCTAATAATACTAAACTAAGCATGGAAGAATAGCCCCCCCAAACCCCAAAACACCACAAAACAAAAAACAACCAAAAACCGTAAAAAAGAAAACCATGAGGAGGGGGAGACTAGCTTTTCCAGACATTAAAACATACTAGAATGCCTCTAAAATTAAAACAGTGTTATACTGGCATGTGAAAAGAAAAATAGATCAATGGATTAGGATAGAACATTTGGAAATAATCCTCAGTATATATAGAAATTTAGTATATGATAAAGGTGTCATCTCAAATCACTGGAGAAAAGGTGGACTTTTTAATAAATGGTGCAGGGACAACTGGGTAACCATCTGGAAAAAGGTAAACTTAAGTTTATACCTTATACCACATGTTAGAATAATCTCCAAATAGGATCTAAACATAACAAATACAGTCATACGTGTACTGGAATGAAACATGGGTGAATTTCTTATTTAACCTTGGTAGAGGGAAAGTCTATAACTATGACTTGAAATCCATAGGGGGAGAAAAATAAAAAATTTACTATGTTATATAACAACTATATCATAAACAACATCAAAAGACAACTGGTAACCTGGAAGAAAATTCACAACATATACCATAGACAAAAACTATTAAAAATTGTTGGGCAAAAGACCAAAAACCTAATAGAAAAATTAGAAAAACTATGAATAACAATACACATTAAAAATGACATATAAGTGGCCCTCAAACATATAAAACCCTTCAAACTAACTCATAATTAGAGAAATACAAATTAAAATAGCACAAAGATACCATTTCTCATTTCTAGACTGGCAAAAGTAAAAAAGTGTAACATTTTGTTTTTGAGGCTGTGTGGAAACAAATGCTTTCATATGTTGCTGGTGGGAATGCAAATCAGTATAATCCTGCTGAAGGGATCTCTGGCAAGACCTAACAAAACTACATATTCACTTACCTTTTGGCCCTGCAATCCTATTTCTAAGAATCTATCCTGAAGATAAACCTCCAACAATATAAAAATACATATGCACAAGGTTATTCATTGAGACATTGTAATTGCAAAATATTGGAAATATAAATGCCAATACATAGTGGAGTGGTTAAATAAATTATGGCACATCTACACAATAGAATACTATGCTGCTGTATACCTTTTTGAAGTTGTTACAACAAGCAAACAGAAAGGACATTCTTGGGGGGTAGGGGAAAGAGGGAGGAGGGAGGGAGGTGTCGGTGATGGGCCATAATAATCATATACATTGTATATTGACAAAATAAAAATTTAATGAAAAAAAAAATCTGAAATGCACGGCCAACGAGTTGGGTGGGAGCCTGACTGATGAGGAGCTGCAGGAAATGATTGATGCATCTGATTGAGACAGACGGAGAAGTCAATGAGCAAGGGTTCCTGCACATAATGAAAAAGACCAGCCTTTACTAAGCTCCGTGTCTTCGGTGGGGGGTGGGGAAGAAGATATAACAACTATACTTTTATGAAGTTGTTACAACAAGCAAACGGAAAGGACATTCTTGGGGGGTAGGGGAAAGAGGGAGGAGGGAGGGAGGTGTCGGTGATGGGCCATAATAATCATATACATTGTATATTGACAAAATAAAAATTTAATGAAAAAAAAAATCTGAAATGCACGGCCAACGAGTTGGGTGGGAGCCTGACTGATGAGGAGCTGCAGGAAATGATTGATGCATCTGATTGAGACAGACGGAGAAGTCAATGAGCAAGGGTTCCTGCACATAATGAAAAAGACCAGCCTTTACTAAGCTCCGTGTCTTCTTTTCTATAGTCTTTATCAAACTCAGTGCAACCAGATTTAGTGCCTGCCTTTACATGAAGTCTGGCTTTAGAGAATAAAAACTATTTTTTCCCCGCTGACCTCCCCATATAACTTTAATAGCAACCTCGAATCCATTTAGACTTTGGAAGTGTTCTTTGATATTAAAGCTCTTTGCAAAATAAAAAAAAAAAAAAAGAAAAAAAAAGAATACTATGCTGCTGTAAAACAGAATGAGGATTATTCTTATGAAATGCTTTGTAGTGATTTCCAGGATGTATTGTTAAGTAAAAAGAGCAAAGCACTAATACATACTTAAAGTGTGATAACAATCATATAGGAAAGGAGATTGTATTTTGTTACTTGTAACAAAATACATGAAACTGTGTGATTTATAAAGAAAACAAAATTTATTGCTTACGAGACTGGGAAGTCTAAAGTCCATCTAGTGGTGACAACAGTGATCCAGGGGTCTCACATTGCAAGGTGGTGGAAACAGACAGAGCAGAGAGAAAGACAGACTCTCCTCTTCTTTTGAAGCCCTCAGAACCACACCTCTGACCACCATTTTTAACTCATTCACTACTGAATGGTCTTATAATCCAATGACCTTTTCAAGGCCCCACCTTTCAATTACCATAATAGTATTTCCCACCCTCTTAACAGTCACAGTGGGGGCCAAGTTTCTAATACATAAAACTTTGGGGACACAATTCAAGCTTCAGTGAGTTTTGGGGGGACATCAATCCACTACAAAGATATAAGAAAATGGACATGTATCTTGCTTGTTTGTGCAAAAAACAAAATAGGAAGGATAAATCTGAAAGTAAGGAAACTGGTTACCTACAGGAGGTAGATGGAAAATGGGTGGAGAGAAGGGAAAATAAGAATAGGATAGTGTGGATGGGGAAGAGATATACTCTTCAATGAGTACGACTTTTCTATAGATTTGATTCTAAGAATCATAGTAATATTTCAAATACTCAAAAAAAAAAAAAATTAAAGCCAAGCAAGATGTAAAGATCCTGAAATGAAATAGAAACAGAAGCAAATGAGTCTAACTGTATTGCAAATAAGACAAACTCACTGAAGGAGATAGGGAAGCTAAGAACTAATGGGAGTAACTTTGGAAAAGTGTATTTTGACTGGATATTGTAAGGCTAAAGACCAAAACATCGAAAGCAAAAACCATTCTATAAACAAACTCTACTGTAGTCTGTTTTTTATAGGAATATGGGTTAGCAATTCTGAAAGGAATTGTGTACTGAAGGAATAAGTGAATACATTATAGATAACGACAGGCAAGTTTCCCACTGTCAGAGAAGGAAATTAAAAATAAGGAAAAGGGGAAGGCTAGAATGAACATTATGTTGGTTGGAATTGGAG
>NW_007776383.1:2004-3564 GCF_000696425.1 Galeopterus variegatus | reverse complement strand
ATTGTTATAAGCTGGCTGCTCACCCAGATGGAACTCAGTCACAACTCAGGCATTGTGTGACTCTGATGAAAGCAAACAGCTTTCTCCCCAAACATGACTGCAGAAATATGGCAATAAAGCTGAATGAACAATTTGTTAATTATCCAGTGTCCTGTTATCATGACCTTCTTCCTCGTTTTCTTGAAAAGAAGAAAGGAGAAAAAGTATGACAATTTTCTTTTTTTTTTTTTTTCTAAATATGTGTGAGGAAATTGATTCCAAAATCCTTTTCTGGAAAATATGCCGTGACAGGAAAACTCAGGGGATTCTTAATCTGCTTCTAATTAGCAAGAAATATTGGACTTTTAACAGACTGCTTACCTGANTCAGATTAAAGGGCAAAGACAAGAGTACACAGGGACAGACATTACATTGTACCAAAAAAAACCAACGTCAGCTTCCATGAGTGTATTGGGCCTTGATAGCTTTCAACGCTTTTATTTATTATATGTTTTATTACTAAATCCTCAAAAGAAATGTCTTAGTAAAAAGGGGATAAAAATGAGTGAACAAATCCGTATTTGTATTATTCTTTCTATTATACCCTCATAGTAATCTGCTCATTTTTTAAATAGAGCTCCTGACACATACTTCCTTGATTTGCTGCTTTCCTGCTTTCCTGGTGGACGCCTTGAGAATTGGGATTGTGTCTCCTTTCTGTCTCTTCTACACAGAACCTGCGGAGCCTTGGCTCATTAGGAGCACTGCATAAGTATTTTTAGTATTAGATAAAGACAGGGGAGGAGACTGTCAGTCTTGTAAAGAATACTAAAAATAGATTTCATAGAACTCCTAAACAAAAGTATTTATTTTACTATCTCTGTGATTTTTTTTATGTTTTTTCTTATTTTGAGATTTAAAATTTCATCCTTGAAACCAATATGAACCATGTTTCCTTAATTTCAAAATAAAAGTTACAAAATTTAAAAGATGTGAATTTATCTGCCTTTCTCAGTTGACAAAGGAATAAATCAGTTGGTTTTGACATGATTTGGGTATAGAAATTTAAAATTAATACAGTTTAATTATCACAATCAAGAAAATCAGATGTTAGATATCATAAGGACACATAAATTGATAGTTAAAAAATATAATCTGTGGACTGTATAGACATAAACCTAATGTATATCTGTAATCAGCACACCCAATCAGAAATAAGCAGGTTATTTGTTTATTTACTGTGGAAACTGCTATATACTTGGTTTTCTCATTTGTATACCATGATTTTAATTTAATATTTAAAATGGGTCCGTAAGTTCAAGTTCCAATATTAAATAATATGGTGCGGAGATAGGGAAAAAGGTGTTTACAACTCTAACGTCATCTTCAACTTTATGAAGTTGCCAAAATAATTTATGAATATGACCTCTGGTATATATTTGATACACATTACACAATTTAATAAACATCATTCTAGGAATAGATGTATCAGCAAACCGAAAGGTAATTAAGAGAAACAGTTTGAAAATCATTAACAAGTAAAGCTAAAACATTACTTTTTATGTTTATTTTTATTTATCG
>NW_007776383.1:0-1240 GCF_000696425.1 Galeopterus variegatus | reverse complement strand
TCCAAATGCATGCACTAGCCATTCCTTCTTCCTTTTATCCCTTTTTTATAGACTTGCATCTTCATGTAATCCTGAAAAACAGATGAGGACTTAGACTGTTATTAAATTAACAAAAAGAAATCTTTTGGAGACTTTTTAAAATTTTATTTTACATGGTTAAGTTTCTTCTATGTTGTTGCACATCGCTGTAATTCATTTGTTTTGTCTATTGTGTAACACTGTATTGTGTGAATTTACCACAGTGCACGTATCCACTCTCCCGTGGCTTTACATTTGGCATTCTTTAGGTTTTTATCTATTGCAATTAGCATTGCCTTGAATCTGTTACATGTCTCCTTAATCATGCTCAAGAGTTTTCATATATATCTACACACACACACACACACACACACACACACACACACACACACACACATATATATAAATAGGAGGTCATAAGGTATATAAATGATCACATTTAGCAGTTAATGCCAAACAATTTTCCAAAGTGACTGTACTAATTTGTACTTACACATACCTTGTGAATCCACAGCCTTTTTAATTATTGTCATCGCATTTCATTTTTATTTTACTGGGGTTTTTTTTTGTTAATTAAGTGGTTGTATAATTGAATCTCAGATTATTCTTAAACATATCCCTAATAAGTAATAATGTTGAACATCTAACTTCATATGTTTATTGGATGTATATCTTTTCTGTTCTGTGAAGATCTATCTACAATTTCCAACATAGAAGAGTACCTTCAAATTTATGTTTTCTGCATAGGTTAATCATCAAGTTTGTACTGGCTTTACCAGTCAATATTATCAAATAGTTTTTTTCAGCCTAAGTCTCACAGTGCCACATAAAGTTATGTGACATAAATAACATACACTTACAATACTTATTAGATTAACCATTTTAATAGAACAGAATATTTTATCTGG
Source organism: Galeopterus variegatus (assembly GCF_000696425.1). Taxonomy (NCBI): domain Eukaryota; kingdom Metazoa; phylum Chordata; class Mammalia; order Dermoptera; family Cynocephalidae; genus Galeopterus; species Galeopterus variegatus. The sequence goes on along the minus strand of NW_007776383.1, from coordinate 314 downwards.
TAAATGACTTAATATTCAAACTTCCATGGATGATTCTCAGTGTTTGAATAATACTGATAGAATTTTTTTTTTTTTCCTTTTCTGTGACAAGCGCACCGGCTATGCCTATATCGGATCCGAACCCGCGGCGGGGGCGTCGCTGCGCACCCAAGCGCTGCACTCTCCCAAGTGCACCACAGGGCTGGCCCATACCAATAGAACTTTTTGTACCTCTAGACCTCGTTATGATGAGGTCATCATACCCCATTGAAAAGTGTAAGTAGCTAACCATTCTACTTCAGAATAACTTAAAGAGAATGTTATAACCACAAAGA
>NW_007776382.1:1757-3564 GCF_000696425.1 Galeopterus variegatus | reverse complement strand
TTTTTTTTTTCCAGCAGAAATTTCTGGTATTTTTATATTATATTCCTGTTGTCACAGGGATCTTGAAATATTATTTATGCTCAACAGTGCTTCAAAATTACATTAGTTATTAGGTTCACCAGTAGATCTTGTTAGTTATTGTCACTGGTCCACACATTACAGGTGAGCAGGCTCACTCTGGTAAAGGGTGGAAGGGAAATGTAATCTTCCTCTTGCATGCCCTGTCTTCTCGAGGTAAAAACATTTGGGAAGAGTCAGCCTGTGAGTCAGGACTGGCTACCCTCTCTCTCTGTTCCTCTCTTCTGTGACTACTAGCCACCAGAGATTCAAGGGGAAAAAGGGAAGCACGAGCCCTTATTCAGTCTTCTGGCTTAAGCAACATTGTCCAATCCAGCTTTGACCTCTACCTGGAGGAGCTGAAGCAGAACCTATAATCCCAATTAGCTACTGTTTCTTATGTTTAGAGTGCTTTGAAAAGGGTCTCTAAAGGGAAAGATGAGTAGATAGTCTTATCTGGTCTCAAAATGCCAACAACAAATACCTATTAATATCTGTATCAGGCAATCCCTCTAGGAAGAAGTTAACATTTAATGAGCTCCTACGACATCTCAAGATTGTGTGTACTAAGTACTTCATATATATTATCTCATCTAATTCTCACAATCATGTGAGATAAGGATATTCATACTCTGTTTGTACAGATGAGAGAAATGGGGTTTAGAGAAGTTCAATAACTTGCCCAAGGTCACCCAGCTAGTAAATGAAAAATCTGGAATTAGTTTCAAACTCAGGCTCCTCTGACTCTGAGTTTTGTGTTGCTTCTCCTACTTTACACAAAGTCAAATAGAAAAGCATGTTACTTTCCTGTTTGGTGTCTTAGTAAGAAACCTGATGCCCTTAACATAATACAACATGGAGAAGAAACTCCCTCACCCCTACAAAAATGATGTAAAAATTATTTTTTCTAGATATTTTTCCTTGGAGGTGTGTGGGAGGGGCAGTTCTTTTTCTGAAGCAAATTCTTTGTTTTGATGATGAAGTTCTTGGAATTATTTTTTAAAATACCAGCCCTACCAGATAGGATTGAAATTTTTCTTGCTGGTGAACAAATGTTGGCATAAGCCTCTTGCTGAAAATTATTCATGGACACAAGAAACTTTTTCCTAGTTGAAACCCTGTTTTTGGCTCCTCTTTTATGAGGATTCATCTCAGTAAGGGCCTCAGTAAGTGGCCCCATCATTTCTCCAGTTGGGCGAGCAAGAAATCTGGGAGCCTCTTCCTCTTTCAATGCCCATAGTGAGTTCATCACCAAAGTCTCATTAGTCCCTCTCAAATTGATTCAAATATCTTCACTGCTTCCCATGTCTGCCACTACCACCACAGCAAAATTGTCATGATCCTTTGCCTGAACTATGCAATAGGCTCCCAGCTGGTCCATCATTCCTGCTCTCCTATGCTTTTGTCTCTTTCTCATCTCTTCTCCACACTGAAGTCGGATTTCTTTTTTTTTTTTTTTTGTGGTGGTGGTTACTAAGATCCTTCAGTGATTTCCCTTTGATCTTCAGATGTTATCAACTCTCCTTAACTTGGTCTACAAAGCTCTTAACTATTGCCCCTAAGTACCTTCCTATCTCACGTTGCCCTCTGCTCCCACTTACTCTCTCATTTCCAGTTACACTGACCTTCTCTAACAGTCAGAATATGACAGGTTAAGCTGCAGTAACAAGCAGTCCCCAAATCTCAGTATCTTGAAAGCACAAATTCTCATTTAGTGCTTACATTGCATACCCAATGTGTATCAGCAATG
>NW_007776382.1:0-1326 GCF_000696425.1 Galeopterus variegatus | reverse complement strand
TCTTGAAAGCACAAATTCTCATTTAGTGCTTACATTGCATACCCAATGTGTATCAGCAATGTCAGGCTGGGGGTGTGTGTGCACTGATGGGGAGAAGAAGGCATGCCAAATTATATATTAGCTCTTTCAGCTTCCACCAAGGCATGACACATACATGTATGCTCTCATTCCACTGGTCAGAGCAAGCCACATGCCCATGCCCATCTTCAAGGAGGCAGGAAGTACAATCCTAGCATATACCCAGGAGGACGGCCAGTGTCAGCATCAGGGCATTGTACTTGCTTCCTTCCTCCAAGGCCTTTGGATGTGCTGGTCCCTCTGCCTGGAAAACCTTTCCCCTTTATATTTATTTTTTAAAATACTGTATATATTTAAGGTGTGTCCATCATTGTTTTGGTTAACTTCTGTATTATTTTCAGATCTAAGCTCAAGCTTAGAGAAACCTTCCTTGACTGGGTCAAAATACCCTTATTACAGGATCTTATAGCAACATACACATGTATAAAATTTGCTATAATTCTAATTATATCTTTGAGTGTGTGTTTGATTAATGTCTGTCTCCCACATAAGACTGTAAGCTCTACAAAGACAGTGACAATGTTGGTTTTTGCTCACCAGTGCTATAACAACAATGAAAACAACATAACATAATCATGTGCCGGGCATAGGTCTAAATGTTTTACATGAACAAACTCATTCACATTTGCAATGACCCTATGAGGTAGGTACAATTTTTGCTCCGTTTTATAGATAAGAAAATTGATGCACAGAACATGTCCAAGTCAACATAGCTAGTAAGTGATGTGGAGCCAAGATTTAGACGTACGCCGTCTGCCATCAGAATCATGCTCTTAACCACTTCGATTTACAGCCCTTCAAATATCTAGCCACTCCATGTTTCTGAAAAAGGTGCTCAGTAAATATTTGTGGAATGGATCGATGAAGGAGTAAACTAGCACAGTGTGGAGTACACTCGGGAAAAGGCTACCATGGAGGGATTTTTCTGGATGTCAAAGCTGGAAGATACCTTAGAGATCACCCAGTTTAACCCTTTTCTCTTACAGACTAATAAATCATAGCTCAGAGTCAAGGTCAATTCAGAGTCTGCTACTGCGGCTCCCTCAGTGGGAACGGTTCACGCTCACATCGCTCAGAGCCACGCCTTCCTTACTTCATTAAGTGACAAGGTGGGACCTGGCACCCATGAGGATTTCTTCCAATAGACTAATGGGAATTTTTGTGTATGTGAAGGATTTGAGTGCAGGGAGTGGAAGTGTTTTTTACCTTTCCCTCTCTGTTCTGAAATTAGATTTGCTAGGACAAAAA
>NW_007776381.1:0-3565 GCF_000696425.1 Galeopterus variegatus | reverse complement strand
CCCATGGCCTTGGTGTTATCAGCACCGCACTCTCCCAAGTGAGCCACGGGCCGGCCCCAACATGTACAAATTTGTAAAATGCGTCCATTCCACAATTTACAATTGTGTGATTTGGGATAGATACAGTATTTAAATCTCTGAGTTTTAGCTCTTGAGTGTGTGGAGGAGCTGGCTCTGGAGATTAGCCACCGTGAGGCTCGGAAAGCGTGTGGCACGCAGTGCCTGCCTGCAGAGCACCACACAACGCTAGCTCTGATGTGCACGTGACCTGCCCAGCGCTGTGCTGTCTCAGGAGCTCTAATGGCTGATGGGAAGGAAACGAGGATTTTGACTGCCTTGGCTTCCCATCTGTTGTTTCCTCTCCCACTTAGAAGCAGCCAAACCCAAGGTGGCAGAACCGCATCTGTCACCTCTGAGCCCCAAGTCTCCCCAGACTGAGCATCTGGTAGGTCTCTCTAGGTGGCCTGAGGGGGCTGATGGCGCTCCGCAGGTCCCACTCCTCTACCGTCTGTAGCTCTGATTAGCAAGCAAGCTCCGCCCACTGGTCACCCATGGAAATCCACACTTGATGCCCCAAGATTCCTTTTGCAAAGTATGTGACGGCCTTTTCCAGGTCACTGCAGTGGAATTTGACCTCTGAAGCTGGGCTCCCGCCATTTCCAGAGTCACAATATCCCACAGTTTGTTCCCACCCTCCTCCAAGTAGGGTGATTATGGCCATTTTCATTTCAATGTATCTTTATTATTATATTATTTTTTAGATTGCAAAAGTCATATGCTCTCATTATAAAAATATTGAAACATGAATGTAGAAAGTAAATCCCTTTCTTCAGAAATGAACAGTTTGTGAAAATTTCTTTAGATTTTTTGCCTATCGCAACAACACTTTTCAAACAGAAACAGAATAATGCTATGTGTTTAGTCACCTCCCTGTTTTTTTTGGTTTTTTAACTTTAGGCACATCTTGGACAAAATCCAAATCAAGTCATTCCCTCCCATTGGTGGTTGCCTCTTTGCTATTACAAATACAGCTTTGCAAACCACTTTATTCATGTACTTTAACTTTAGGCACATCTTGGACAAAATCCAAATCAAGTCATTCCCTCCCATTGGTGGTTGACTCTTTGCTATTACAAATACAGCTGTGCAAACCACTTTATTCATGTATTGTAAGACATTTGAGGAGTCATAAAATTGAAAATTGGAATTAGAATTAGGAAAGTAGAATCATTGGGTCAAATAATAATTATAATATTCACCAAGTGCTTACTAAGCATTGTTTAAAGTGCTTTTCTTTTGCTAATTAATTTGATCCTTTCAGTGATGTATAAAGCAGGCGCTATTCACCTGTTAGACCCCTCTGCCCCAGTCATCCCCTGCATGTGTCATTGGTGGGTTTGCTGTCATTTGCGGATGGCAGTGACGGTGCCTGTGGAGGTCCAGAGGAGGGCTGGGATGATGGAGGCACAGACGTCGGAGCTGAGCAGGACTCCATTCCCGGGAGGCCCAGACCCTTCCCAGGGTGAGGTTTTGCTATCCCTTAGCTGGAAGGGAGGGAGGCAAAGAATCCCTGCAAAGGTAAAGAAGCAAGATGGGAAGGGGATAATGACAAGGTGGGTCCCTTCTGGGGGTCTCTAACACTGCTGGAGCAGCCCCCTTCATGCCCCTCCTTCTCCCCTGTCCTCTCTGCTGTCCCCTGCTTCACACTGGTCTAGGTTTATCCGCTTCCCTTCATGGCTGGCCAACATCTACCTGCAGGCATGGCCTGTCTGTCACACGTTGGTGCCAATTGCCTTATCAGCTAATTAGATCAGTGTCTCCCCCTTCACTAGATGCCTCCTGGATGTCCAAATGTGGGCCTGAGGCTGGGAAGAAGGAGGCACCATCCCCTCCCCGAGGGCTTATCAGGAAGGAGACAGGCCTATTTCTAAGGAAAGATAGCACAGGCTGAGTGGGGTGACCAATTGATCATGTGGAGACAAAGCTGCCCCAGGGAGGGATCTCCAGGAAGAATGGGGCAGGGAAAAGGGGGCAGGGGGCAGCAGCTGTTTCCTGGCCAGAAGAAGGAGATTGGGGTGGACTCGGCCCAGGAGGGGTAGACCAGAGGAAGGTGCCGGGCCTCCAGCGCAACCTTCACTGCGTCGGGAGGCTGCCCCAGCTAGGGTGTGACCCACACCTGTTCCTGAGCCTGGTCCTGGGAATCCAGTTTTTCGTGGATTCTTTGTGTCTTTGTGGATCCTCTGACTGCATCTTCACCCACGCCCTGCCCACTCCTTCTCCACTCTCTTGGAGAGAAGACAGAACATGCTGGGGTTAGAGGAGGACCCTGAGAGCCCGCCAGGGGTCCCCTGCTTGCATGGTTGACCTGGGTCTCCCCTGGGGTCCCACACATACCACCCTCCAGCTGCACCCCACGGACCGCATGCTTTCTGTTCTGAACTTCTGTGCAAGCTGTTCCCTCTGCCCGGAACACGTTTGCCCGCTTCTGGGGCAGGGTAATAGGGCTACCGCTTGCTGGGCAAATTCACCCATCCTTCCGATTTTAGGTGACACTGCCCCTGACTCACCCCTGACTCACTCATTTCGGGTGGAGCGCAGCTGCTGGCCACAGGTACTTTAGTGCAGTTTTTAAAAAGACGCCCTCGTACGTGATGACGAAAGACGTTAATACTGGGGAAGCTGGGTGCAGGTTGTATAGGAAGCGTGTGTCTTTTTGCAACTTTGCTGCAAGCTAAAATTATTTCCAAACAAAGTTAACAAAGACACCCATTCTTTCTGACAGTCTCAGTAGACTTGATTTCAGTCCCCGCTTGTCCCACGGGCAGGACAACCCACGTGGCCTGCCCTCGTGTCCTGTGGGTGGAGGTCTCTCCGCTGTGAGTCCTCCAGCCCCAGCTCTGCTGTGTCCTCCACCAATTCAAAGCGTGGCCCATGGGGTGGCAACTCAAAACAGACAGTGTTGGGTCCCTAGTATTCTGGTTTTGGGCACGTGGTCTGTTTGACAACTCACCTGCCATCTGAAACCATTTTGCTAGATGTCACTGCATCAGGTCCACTTTCCCTGAAGCGAATCTGGAGGTGCTGATGATTTATTGAGGATGTGCACTCCGCAGAAACCACTATTGGAATCAGGGAAGTCGTCCAGGAAAGAGGCAAAGCAAAGGTGAGTGGTTTTAGGCACAATCCCAGCCGTGCCCAGTCCCCCAGGAATTCTGGGGTGTGCACGATGCTCCGTGTGGTGTGGCTCATGGGGAGGCAGGAGCTGGATGTCCGGTCACGGCTCAGGGCTATGGGAGTAAACAACCCAGTGCTTCCTGCCCGGCACCTGTAGCACGGCAGCTGGCCCGCGAGCGCTGGGAGGACAGCACAGGAGCAGGAAGGGGGGATGTCCGGTCACGGCTCAGGGCTATGGGAGTAAACAACCCAGTGCTTCCTGCCCGGCACCTGCAGCACGGCAGCTGGCCCGCGAGCGCTGGGAGGACAGCACAGGAGCAGGAAGGGGGATCCCAGGAGACCTGGGCCACGCAGTGCCTGCAGCCAGGACAGCAGAAGTCAGGGAGGGAAG
>NW_007776380.1:2311-3565 GCF_000696425.1 Galeopterus variegatus | reverse complement strand
GGTGCCCAGCATACCCAGGGGCACCAGCACTGCAAGCAGGTGCTGAGAAGGGCAGGGAGGGATGAGTCACCAGCCCACCCCCAGGGCCACTCCTTGGACACCAATGCAGGGGGGAGGCCCAGAGAGGAGAGGAGATACTCGCCACCCCTGGTCACATAGCAACAGGTTGGCCAACCATTCTGGTTTTGCCCAAGACTGGGGGAGTTCCCAGGATGAGGGACTTTCCATTTGAAAACCGGGATGGTCCCAAGCAAATCAGGATAAGTTGGCTACCATATGTGATGGTAAACAGGGGCTAGAACCCCAGGGTGCCTGAGATGAGAGAGAATCAGGGACACAGAAGCAGGGACTGAGAGACAGAGAGATAGAGGGGCAGAGGCAGAGAAAAACACAAGGCCAAAGACAGGACAAAGAGATCGTCAAAAAAGAAAGGCAGAGAGAACGAGGCAAAGAAGCTGTAAGAGCGAGAGGACAGACAGACAGGGGGGGGAGGGAGACAGAAAGTGAACCGGGACAGGGAGACAGGGGGCTCAGAAACCTTGTGGCTGCCTCCCTGTCCCTTCTGAGACTTCGGCCCCTCATTCCCCCTCTGGGCCCCGCCTGTTGTCCCCAGTAGACCCCCCTGCCCACGCTGGCTCACAGTTGACAGCACTGAGCACAGGGAAGCTGCTCTGAGCCGGGCCTCCTTCACCGCCAGGCCTGGAGGACCCAAGGGAGAAGCCACCTGCGGCAGCCCCGAGCACAGACACCACCCCACCTGCCCAGAGCCTGTATGGGGAGACAGAGGCTCAGGGAGGGCCGGGCCTCACAGCACCTCAGCGGGAAGGCTGGAGCCCACAGCCTGGCCCTCTCTGTGCTGCCATGGTCACCAGGAGGAAGCAGAAGGACCACAAGACCCTTTCTCTACACCAGCTGTGTCCCAGGCATTGTGCCAGGCATAGGGGGCACCAGATAGGTGGCATCGTCACTCCTGTCCTGCAGATGGGGCTCAGAGCCATGGCCCCGCCCAGGGCTGGGACAAGCCCATCATGGAAGGGGGATCCCACCCACCAGCCTCCCCAACCCAGCGCATCCCCAAGCCAGGGGTTCAGGGAGGCCAGAGATGGTGGTTGCAGTCTCAACAGAGGCTGAGACGTGGAGGCCTGGGCCCCAGCCCCAGCTCTGCTCTTGACTCACTGTGTGGCCCTGGCCTGGTCCCTCCCCATCTCTGGGCCTTTGCCCTGCCCCACAGTGTTGCTGTGAGCTCTGAGGAAA
>NW_007776380.1:0-1461 GCF_000696425.1 Galeopterus variegatus | reverse complement strand
CTAAATCTGCTCAGTTTCCCCCCTTCCCAAAATATCCTTGCCCTCAGACAGTCTGGTAATTAACTCCTGAGCCTCAGTTTCCTCATCTGAATAATGGACACAGCTCTGCCCACCCTCCTTCCTAGAAGCATTCTAGGGGACTGTGCATAGCCTCTGAGTGCCCAGAGCAGTTTCTGGGTCCTGGGATGTTTCTCTTCCCATAAGCAGTGCCACCAGCCTGGGCAAAGTGAGAGTGTGTCCCTGGTCACGGTGAGAAGCCAGGTGCTCTCCATTGTGTCTGTGACCCCCGACCATGGCTCAGCCTCTCTGGGCTTCACAGGAGTGAGTGGGCTGCAGGGGCCCCAGGGTTCACAAGGCAGGGACCCCAAATGCTTTCAGAGATCAGGACCTGGATGGGCATGGGCGAGAAGCCGGGGGCACACAGGGCTGCGGGCAGAGCCAGCAGTCTGCCTTCCCCACCCCTTTCTGTGGGGTGGTAGTCAGTGTTAGGTTTCTAGCAGGCCCCATGGACTGTCTGCAATTAGTGAGCGCTTCCTGTGTGCCCAGGCCAGCCTCCTCCATGGGCCACCTCTCTCCCAAGGGCTCGGCCTTGAGTCTACTCCTGCTCTTGCTCCCCACTCTCATTCTGGCACCCCGTCTTGGTCAGGCAAAGCCCTCCCACACCCTTGTCTGCACGGTAGACTTTTTCCCCACCTCCAGCTCTATACCCGCTTCCCCCACCCCACCCCGGCTTCCTGGACACTCTGAAATCCCACAGGCCCCTCAGACCCAACACACCCTGACCCAGACTCACTATCACTCCCAACTCTGACGACTCACTCTGAAGACCCCTCTGGGTCACCTACATCGGAAGCCTGGGCATTGCCCGGGACACCTCCCACACCCTCAGGCTCACCCCTGATGACATTAGAACGTTGGCCGGGTCTGTCCTGTTTCCATCCAACCACCCTCGGCCAGGACCACCCACGAAAATGCAAGTTCAAAGAGTTCAAGTTGAAGTTCAACTGTGTGTGTATTTATCTGTCTCTGTCTCTCAATCTCTCTCTGTACGTGTGTATATGTGTCTTTCTCTCTGTATGAGAGTACTTCGAAAAGTTCATGGAAAGATTTGTATTATCTTTTAATTCTATTTTTCTATACACTTTTTGAAGTATCTTCACGTTTGTGTCTCTCTCTTTTTCTCTGACTCTCTCTCCTGCCTCGCTCCCCAGCACTGAATTGGGGGATGGAGCATGTAGATTCAGAGCCCCTCACCCCAGCAGCAGGTTTGTGCTTATGCCACCCATGACGGCCTTACGGTCCTCGCCCACATACTGCACTTGGCTGTCAGAGAAGAGCCCCAGGGGGACGCTGACATCCAGCAGGAGTTGGAGCAGACTGGGGAGTGCGAGCCCTGTGAGGCCCCCACCCCACCCACCCACCGGCCTACCACTGGCTTCCCTCCCAGACTGGCAGCCTCCA
>NW_007776379.1:0-3565 GCF_000696425.1 Galeopterus variegatus | reverse complement strand
GGAGCCGCTTCGGGGGCGGGGCTGATGGGAGGGGCTGGCTTCGGGGTGGGGCGGGGCTAGCTCCAGGGGTGGGGCGGAGCAGAGAATGGTCCCACCTGATTCTTCTTGTGTGTTTTTTATCGTCTGGGGCTGCCTGTGTCCCGTGGTCTTTGATTCATCAGGATCTGTCTGAGTCTGTTGGTTTCTGACTGTCTTTCTGCCTGAATACCCAAACGAGTGTGTCTGTTGCGGACTTCAAGTGTCTGGGGGCCTCTGTCTGTGTGTCTACCTGATTCTCCCTATTTGGCTTCATTGTCTGGGACAGACCCCTATTTGCATTTTCTGCCCTTATCTTCTCTCACTAGGCCTGACTGTTTTATAAAATTGAATTATAATCTGCATACTATTAAAATTCACCCTTTAAAAGCGTACAATGAAATGCTATTAAGTATATTCACAAAATTGTGCGACCATCACCACTGTCTAATTTCAGAATGGTTTTACCACCACTCCTCACAGTCTGCCTGGCTTTTTCATAGCACCCTGCCTGTCTGGGACTGTGCCTGGTGGTCTTTGGTAGTCCGTGTGCCTTACACGGCCTGTGTGACTGTCTAGCTGGCCTGGTGGTTTGTGATCTCCCTCTGTCCGACTCTGGTCGCATGGGTGTATCTGTTTGGGTCTGATGTATCTCTGTCTGACTGTGCCCACAGGGCTGTATGTCTCTGCAGCTCTGTTGGATTGTCTGTCATTTTAATTTTGCATATCTGATTATAACTATCTGGGTCTGGTGGCTTTGATGGCTGTTCTCTATGCCTGTCTGAACGTGGCTGTCGTTCTGTTGTCCGACTGTCTAACCCTCCAGCTGTGTCGGTCTGACACTGACTGGCCATTCAGGGCTCCCCTTTCCTGTGGCCCCTGCCCACCTGGTCCTGTAACTCCATTGCCCCTCACCTCTTTTTCTCTTGGAGCAGGCTGTGCCTTCGTCAAGTTCTCCTCCCACACGGAGGCCCAGGCGGCCATCCACGCCCTGCATGGCAGCCAGACCATGCCGGTGAGTAGGAGCTGCCCTTGGCCATGGTGATGGGCATGGGAAAGGAGTGGTCAGGGACAAAACGGGTCCTGTCCCTACCATCGCAGCCATCTGGTGGCCTGGCTTTTCTTCAGAGAGGGCACAAGTGGGGAACTAGGTGCCTTCCTTGGCTGTGGTGAGCGGGTACATGCATGCGAGTGTGTGAGATTGTGCACATGGATGTGTGTGTGCGGAGAAGTGCGTGTGAGTGTGAGTGTGGGTAAGGTGCGTGGGTGTGCACGGGTGTACTGCAAGTGTGTACGTGTGGGCAAGTGTGCATGTATGTTCATACATGGGTGTGAGTGTGTATGTGAGCACATGCATGTAAGCATGTGAGTGCCTGGGTGGGGAGTGAGTGAACGCGTGTGCATCTGCAGGTATGTGCCAGGGCGAGTGTGCATTGTGCGCATGTGTGTGTACACAGAAGGCATACAGAGGGGACAAGACCTGGGTTAGATCTGCTGAGGCCAGCAGGGGGCATGACAGGGACAAAGGCTGGGAGATGGGACCCGACAGCCTGCAGGAGCAGCAGAAGAGGGGGCTGGGGGGCCCTGCAATTGGAGGCTGAGAAGCACATGGGCTTTCTCCTAGGGCAGTGGGGAGCCACGGAGGGTTTAGAGCAAGGGAGGGAACAGGCCAGGCCAGGTGCAAATATCCCTTTGGGGCCCATGTGGGGGATGAGTAGGGAGAAGACTGGAGGCTGGGAGCCCAGGGAGGAGGCTGAGCTGAGGTCCAGATGGGGGAGGACAAGGCTTGAGTGGGGGCCAGACAGACAGGAGTGAGAGCTGGTCTGAAAAAAGACTGAACGGATGGGTCCTGTTGCCACACTGGTGGGGGTGAGGGTAGGGGGACAGGTCCCAGGGATCTGCAGCAGTGAGAGGCTGGGAAGGACCACTGAGGCATTGGGTATGTCCCTTCCCTGGAGGAAGTAGGCCTGGGAGCCACTGTCACCACACATAAATGTCTAAATCTGCTGCAGGGAAGACAGGAACTTGAAGAACCAGTCCTCTTTTCTCAGTTGCTCTGCACACCTGGAGGGGAGGGTTCAGCTTAGCACAATGTCAGCCTTTCTCATGTTCAGAGCTGTCTGTGGACAGGCCTGGAAGGCCTGACAGGGAGTGAGTTCTCCAGCAACCGGGGCATGTCAACGAAGACGGGGGGCCGCAGGAGCTCACCAGGAAGCAGATGGCTGGAGGGAAAGATGTGCCCCTTCTCCAGCCCCAAAGTCATGGTGTACCTTCTAGCTGTTGCTAGGGGTGGGGGTGATGCTCACATAGGTTCCTGTCTGTGCACCAGTGAGGCAAGGGACTCTTTTGCCTGCTGGTGGCTGGCGTCTGCTCTCAACTGGTGGGGGTTGGTGAGTCACAGGCTCGTCCACCTGTTCAGGGCACAAAACTCTGGGGCTAGATTCCCTGTGGAGGGCACAGTCCTAGGACCATATTCCAGTACCCCTTCGTTCCTCTGTGGTGGCTGTAGTCTCACCTGTTCTCAGATGTGGGTGACAGTTGTCATCTTCCACCTGGGACCCATTGTTTCCCTCATCTAGCTGAATTCTCACCTGCTCTCAGGTGTGGAGTTACAGGTACAGGGTCCTTCACCTGACCTGGACTTGGATGCCACCCATGTGCAGACGGTGGCTGCACAGTCACACTGCCAGGCTCAGGATGCTGATGTCCATGCTGTGCTCGTGGTGACCCCACTCCTGTGGCTGGGGCCCCATGGACATGGGTGACAGCCATGGGTATCTACAGCCCTCATCCAAGGGGCCTGAGCTGGTGTGGTTCCAAGGACCCCAGAGTCCTGGCTACCTCCCTCTCTGCTTGCTGCTGTCCCTGCAGGGAGCCTCCTCCAGCCTGGTGGTCAAGTTTGCCGACACGGACAAGGAGCGGACGCTACGGCGCATGCAGCAGATGGTGGGCCAGCTGGGCATCCTGACTCCGTCCCTCACCCTGCCCTTCAGCCCGTACAGTGCCTACGCCCAGGCTGTGAGTGGCCCCCGCACACAGGCTTCTGTCTCCAGCAGGGCTCCCGAGGCCACTTGGGGATCTGGCTCAGTCTCTCTGTCCACTGAGTCCCTGCTGAGGACTTCTGCCTCTTTGCCCATTTTCCTGCCTCTGGCTTGATCTGTATGACTCGGAGCCCTCTCCTGGCTGTGGCTGAGCCCCCACATCCAGGCAGATTTCTGGGCCCCAGCTGAGCCCCTAACTACGAACTGAGCCTGGAGCCAGGCTGAACCCCAGCTCTGGACTGACACAACCCCAGGCTTAGCCACCAAACCCAGGCTGAGCCCTGACCCCACACTGAAACCAAACTCAGACTGAGCCCCTAAATCCAAGCTGAACCCCGATCCTGGTCTGAACCCTAATCTCAAATTAAGACCCAACCTTGGGCTGAGCCCATGGTGCACTGGGGAGAGTGCGGTGCTGGGAGTGCGGCAGTGCTCCCGCCGCGGGTTCGGATCCTATATAGGGATGGCCGGTGCTCACTGGCTGAGCGCGGTGCGGCCGGTCTCAAAAA
>NW_007776378.1:0-3565 GCF_000696425.1 Galeopterus variegatus | reverse complement strand
CCCGAAAAAAAAAAAAAAAAAAAAAAAAAAAAAAAATCCTACCTCCTCCAGTGACCAATTGTATGACCTCAGGCAGGTTCCCTAATCTCTCTGTGCCTTTATATTCTCTATGCTTTAAAAGGGTTATGAAGAAATGTAAACGATGCGATTCATGTCAAGTACCTGCTCAAGCTCAATCAATAATCGCAGCTGCCCCAGTTGTTTAACTTCCCACTTTTCTTGACCTTCCATGTGCAGTGCTCCAGCCCATCTGTTTCATTGGCTCTACCTGCCAATGCCGTGTTAGAGAACCAACCGCTTCTCACCTCCTCCACCTCATCCAGATTTAGTCCAAGTCATCATCCCTCTCCCTGGGTTCCAGAGACAGCCTCCCAACTGCTGTTCCTTCTGTAGTCTGTTCTCATCATAACGGCCACAGCCATGCTTTTAAAACATGATGATACCATCATTCCATTCTCCTGCTCTCAACTCTCCAATGACTTCCCTTTACATGTGGATAAAATACAAACTCTTTTCCACAGCCAACAGGCCCTGCATAATCTAGCCCTGCTTTGGTTTGAATGTGTCCCCCACAGTTCATGTGTTGGAAACTTAATCCCCAATACAATAGTGTTGAGAGGTGGGACCTTTAAGAGGTGATTAGGTCATGAGGGCTCTGCCCTCATGAATGGGTTAATGTTGTTATGGAGGGAGAGGGTTTGTTATAAAAGAGAATTCAGGTCCCTCTTTGCTCTCCCCCGCTTCTGCCTTCCACGTTGGGATGATGCAGCAAGAAGGCCCTTGGCAGATGCAGCCCCTTAATCTGGGACTTCCAAGCCTCCAGAATCATGAGCAAAATAAATTTCTTTTTATCATGTTTCCCAGTCTGTGGTATTCTTTTACAAAGAAGCACAAAATGGACTAACACAGGCCCCAACCACCACTCTGCCTTTTGCCTGCAGGGCTGCAGCCATACTGTTCTTCTTAGTATTCCTCAAACTCGACCAGCTTATTTGTCTCAAGGTCTTTGTTCTTGCTAATTCCTCTGCCTGCAACACCTCCCTCTCCAGACCCAGGCATGGCTGGATTTTCCAGTTCATTAATGGTGCTCCATGAGGCAGGGGCTTTGCTTTGTACACTGATTTTCCCTCCAGTGCCTAGATCAGAGCCTGGCACACAGAATGTGCTCAATAAATACCTGTTGAAACAGAAGAGAAAGACCCACAGACAAATGGGGCTTTATAATTGGAGTCAGATAAAGGTGGCATCCCAAACCAGAGGGAGAAAGGTAGACTGGTCAATAAAGGGTGTTGGGACCACTGACTGGGAAGCCTTCTGGGAAAAATATTAAGTTGAAGATGGATTTATCACAAACTCCACTGAAACAACCACACAGGGATCTTTCAAAAGGCATAAATCCATAAGGAAGAGGAGAATGAAAGGAGCAACCACAACAAAATTTCAGAAGCTAGAAAGTAAATGACCAAGCAGTAAACAGCAAGACCCAGGCAGGCAAGGAGAAAAGGTGAAAATCTGACCTGATTTACCCGAAAGAATCCTCAAGAGGGTCAGGAATTAGTGGCACCTCTAGAAGAGGGGATGAAGGTGAGGAGGGAGTACTATAGAAAGGAAGACTGGTAGAAGAGGGTTTAAGAAGAACCTTTAAAAAAAAAGCAGTGGGGCCGGCCCGGTGGCGCACTGCGCTAGTGCGCCGCTTGGGAAGTGCGGAGGCGCTCCCGCCGAGGGTTCGGATCCCACATACAGACCGGTTCCCGCTCACTGGCTGAGTGAGGCGCGGAGGCAACGCCAAGGGTTGCGATCCCATTGCCGGTCCCGGTCCGGTACCAGCGCGACACTGAGGGTTGCGATCCGTTGCCGGTCACAAAAAAAGACAAAAAGGAAAAAAAAAAAAAAAAAGAAAGAAAAATTATTCCAAACCAAAACTTCTCTCATACATTGCTGATGGGAGTGCATGCTGGGAATTTATCCTTACAGATATGATTGTACCTATGTGAAATGACATACGTACAAGGTTATTAACTGCAGCATTGTTTGAAATACTGGAACCAATCCAAATGCCAGTCAACTGGAGAGTAGTAAGACAAATGTGGTCGCAGGAGAGCCAGGGTCAGTGACGTCATGCCAAGGCGATTTGAATCCTGAAACGTCACTAGATGATTCTTCGAAAGACACATGCAGAGTTCCAGTCAAGATGGCGGAATAAACAGTCCGTAGCATCACTCTCTCCCACAAATCAACCGATTTACAACTATAAAAACATAACATTAAGTGCATATGGAAAGGGGAGACGTCCAGCGGGGGAGGCAGAAGCTCCGCGGAGACCACATGCCCTGTGGGGCTGCCATCGCACGATCCAGCAGACAGGCTTCACTGCCGCCACCTGGCTCCATTCCCAGCCCAGCCCAGTGCGCATGGAGTTGGGAGACGTCCAGTAGGGGAGGCAGAGGCTCCGCAGAAAACACACACCCTGTGGAGCCGCCACTGCGCAATCCAGCAGGTAGGCTTCACCGCAGGCACCCGGCTCCATTCCCAGCCTGACCTAGTGCGCACGGAGCAGGGTGACATCCAGCAGGGGAGGCGGGAACTCCACGGGGACCACACCACCGCCGCGCAATCCAGCAGCCCGTCCCAGTGTGTACAGAGCAGGGAGACGTCCAGTGGGGGAGGCGGAAGCTCCCTAGAGACCACACACCCTGGGGGGGGGTCCCCACTGCACGATCCAGCAGCAGGTAGGCTTCACCGCTGCCACCCGGCTCCATCCCAAGCCTGGCCCAGCACGCACGGAGCAGGGAGACATCCAGCAGAGGAAGGGGAAGCTCCGCAGAGACCACATGCTCTGCAGTGCCTCCGCGCATTCCAGCAGCCCGGCCTAGAGCACACAGAACAAGGAGACGTCCAGCAGGGGAGGTGGAAACTTGGCAGAGACCACACACCCTGCGGTACCACCCCATAACGCAGCAGCCCGGCCAAGTCCAGGCTGACCAGAGAGGTGGCTCCCTGGAGAGTCCCAAGACCTGAGGCAACCACACATGCAAGGCACTAGTGACCAACTGAGCAGTCACTGAGGTAGCTATACCAAATTGGCAACCCCAGAAACATCTTAGTCAGACAATAGTGTCAATCCTGTGGACTGTGAAACCCCCTGCCACAATGAATAAACATCAAAGAAAAGATACCAGAAATATGAAAAATCAAGAAAGTATACCACCAAATGGTAATAACTCTCAAGCTCTAGATCCTATAGAACAAGAAGCCGTTGAAATGACTGACAAGAAATTTCGAGTGATAATTCTAAGGAAACTGAATGAGATACAAGAAAACTCAGCTAGACAACATGATGAAACAAGGAAAAGTATACAAGACCTGAAAGAAGAAATGTACAAGGAAAGCAATGCCCTGAAAAAAAATGTAGCAGAACTTGTTGAACTGAAGAATTTATTCAGTGAAATAAAAAATACAATGGAGAGTTTAATCAGCAGGCTTGTGGAAGTTGACGAGAGAACGTCTGAACTTGAAGATGGGCTGTTTGAAATAACACAGGCAGACAAAAAAAAAAAAAGAAAAG
>NW_007776377.1:1891-3565 GCF_000696425.1 Galeopterus variegatus | reverse complement strand
CAAGGTATTTCCTGTCTCATTTGTCCTCAAGAACCTCGCACAGTGTTACCTACAGCCTAGCACTTGCATGCATACACATACGCAGAACAATTGCCTAAACATCGGGCACCAAAGCTGACAGAACGAGTCAGTCGGCCTGGGAGCAAAACAAAGGCAGAGCCCAGAAAATGAGGAATTGCTGCCAATAGGAGCAGCCCCTGATCACAGCCACTCACGCTCTTGCTGCTGCCTGCACCTGGCAGCCAGGCCACACTGTGCACAGAGCTTTGCTCTGCATCTTTAAGAGGTGGTGTTTGGCTAAAGGGAGGTTCCTGCAAAGGAACTCAAGTTTCAAAAGTGGAGATCTGCAAAGACTGCGAGAGGCCCCCCATGGGGTGTGCTGTAGTGGCCCGAATGCCCACTTAAGACCCATAGCTGCCTTGGGGCATAGGACTGGTAGGTGCTGCGCTCACATCGAACGATTGGGCAGCAAACAAATTCAATCATGCTGGGCAGCCAGATGCTTGTGCCCTTCACTGCTAAAACTCAAGTCTGGAGAGAGGGAATACAGGAACCGAGTGAAGAGCAGGCCTCAGGGCACACTCCGGTGTCAATAGGAGAAGTGAGACGATGAGAGCAGACAGAAGCAGGAAGCTCCTCCAGGCCCCCTTAGCAGAAGCTGAATTCAGGCAGAACCTTCCAGGGGCTGGATCATGAGATCAATTATTCTTTGAATGATATTTGTTGAGCCTCACGTTCCAGTGCCAACTGTGAGCATGGCATTGTGCTCAGCCTGACGTGTAGCTACAACTACACGCCCCATGTGGACTCCATGAAGCTTTCAACCTTATGTTGATTCTTCCAGTTCCAATTTTCCAAGAAGCCCAGGGGGGCTGTTCTCGGGGTCTGTGGTTTAGCAGGGACTTAGAACCCCCTCTGGACCCTAGGTTTGAGTTGAAGCAGTTTGCCAGGTGAGAGTGCACAGTAGAGAAGTTTCTGCTGTGGGCGAGAGATAGAGTCAGAGCAAATGTGTACTAGCTCCAGACACCCAGATGCCGTGGAGCTGACACAGCAAGTGGCGAGCTTCATCTGGCTCTCAAGGGACAGGCTGCCCCTCACCCCATCGGGAGCTGTGGGAGCTACACTGGCTACTCAGAGGCGTCAGCAGCTTCTGAGAGGTTGGGTGCCAGCTGCTCCTGCAGTGGCAGAAGCCCCCTGCCTGGAGCCCCTGTCGGCACAGCGCTGGAGGCAGTGGAGGTTATGTTACAGAGGCAGGACCTCCTTCATACCAGGGGCCACTGGTACTAATGCCTCCCACGGGCCAACAGCCCAAGGCCCAGAAAACTGCCTGCAGAGTCATTGGAAGGAAGTGAAATGGTGATTCCTATTTCCCTGTTTTATCATTTTCTAACTCACTAAAAACTTACCCAGATAGTCCATTAAACCAGTATGACAGTTTTCTCAGCATTCTAGGAGAGAGAGTTTTCAGTATATTTAATTTTCTTATAATTTATAGAAATCTTAATGTTCTAGCTTTAAAAGAAATGAAAAGAAGGAAGGAGAGGGGAGAGAGAAAGAAAGAAGGAGGGGGAGAAGGGAGAAGCAGAGGGAGGGGAACTACTTTTGTGCTATGTTTCCCTTTCATGGAGTGATGGAGTGAGGCACGGAGGCCAGGAGGCAGGGCTCAGGGTCTAA
>NW_007776377.1:0-718 GCF_000696425.1 Galeopterus variegatus | reverse complement strand
TTTTTTTGGCATCATCTGATCCATTCTGATTTGCCTCTCAGAGAAGAGTCCTGAGCTGAAGATATATAATCAACAGTGAACAACCAAGGGACGTTTTTCCTTTTAGAACAGGAAAGGTGAAATGTATGTCAAAGCCAAGACTGTCTTTTATTTGAAAATGTGTGGGTGGCCAACCTAGATGACTTCAGGCAGCTGTGTGTTTGGGAGGACAGCCTGGGGACTGCAGAGCCCAAGATGTACATTATTGATTCACAGGCCTTGGGGCATTTTCTCCAACCATCAAGCAGAGGGCTTTGAGCTGGCTGCTCACCTTCTCACCCAGGATTTGCATTTTGTGCCTGCACCAGATGCATCCAAACTGCTGGCTGTTGTGTGCTCAGTGTTGCATGTGACCCTGCCTGGGGGCCGACTGCAGGGAGGGTGTGACCTATCCATGTTTGCTCCTGTCAGGCCTCAGTGTGGGAAACATGTTCTACGTCTTCTCCGACAATGGCATCATCGTCATTCACCCCGTGGACTGTGAGATCCAGCGGCATCTCAAACCCACTGAGAAGATTTTCATGAGCTATGTAAGTTTCTGTGCCTGGGGCAGCTTCTACATCACACAGACAAAATCCTAAAAGTCAGTCTTCAACCTGGTGTGCCCTTTGATTTCTTAAATTCCATTTGCTAAATAGGTGTGGTTCCAAGGCTAAGGGAGGAACATAGGCTGAGAGTT
>NW_007776376.1:1932-3565 GCF_000696425.1 Galeopterus variegatus | reverse complement strand
CATGAAGCAGCTTTAAAAGTAGGGTTTTTTTGTAGATTTTAATTTTGAAGATGATCCTAACTTCAGTCATGGCTGCAAATTTTAACTTGGAAGCACAGGTTATGTCTGATCCAAATTGTATTAGTCAGGGTTTTCCAGAGAGACAGAACCAATAGTATAGACAGATAGATAGGTGGATAGTTAGATATATAGATATAGATATATGAGTGGAAATTCATTAGAGAAATTGGATCACATTACTATGGAGGCTGAGAAGTTCCACAAACAGGTCATCTGCAAGCTGGAGAAACAGGGGAGCTGGTAGCATGGCTCAGTCCAAGTCCAAAGACCTCAGAACCATGGAAACCAGTGGTGTAACTCTCAGTTTGAGATCAAAGGCCTGAGAATGTGGGAGGCCACTGGGGCAAGTCCCTGAGTTCAAAGGCCAGAGAACCTAGAGTTCTGAGGTCCACGGGCAGAAGGGTGCCCCAGTTGCAGGAGAGAGAGAGAGAGAGAGAGAGAGAGAATGAATTCATCCGTCTTCTTTCTTTTCTTTCTACCTAGGGCCTTCAGCTTATTGGATGGTGCTTGCCTACACTGGGTGAGGGAGGATCTTCCTTACCCAGTACACAGGTTGAAATGTCAAGCTCTTCTGGAAATACCTTCACAGACATACCCATAAGTAATGTTTTACCAGCTATCTGGGTATACCTTAATTCAGGCAAGTTGACACCTAAAATTAACACAAATAAATAATGAAAAATCAAAAGCACTTGCTTGAAGAAATAATTCCTGAAGTCACATCTGGTGCCAGTGCTAGCATAGTAGGCAATCAGTAAAAGTGGTTACTAAGTGACTGAACGAACCAACAAGCTAATGCTTCGCAATTGCACAGAATAGTTTTACCGACAAGAACTAATTATTTTAGTGGAAAATTTTGCTTAGGTTCACAAAATCTTGGTTTTACTTCTGTCTTTGGCTCTAATTATTTGTATCCCCTGAGACAACGTTTACATTTTACCTCAATGGCTTCACCTCGAATGTGGTAATGAAAATGCTTGTTCACACTAAAATGGATTTGGTAATGAAAAGCACAATATGATTTAGTTAGAAGCACTTTGATAAAATGTCTGTGTTTTCATAAGGCATGTGTCTTACTCAAGATTTATCGTAGCAAATCAGTCACTAAGATTTCTTCTGTCAATTAAAAAAAATTAAGAAAACAATTGCTTCTAACTCCACAAGTTTACTTTAGAAGTACATATGAAAGTCTCAATTATTCATGTTAATGAAGAGTTTTAGTGTTATTGAGAAGATCAAAAATTACTGATATAAATAAATGTCAATACTACTGCAATAGTGTTACAAACACTTGTATAACACTTCCGGAAACACTTGTATAACTTGTATAACAAGGGGTCTTCAAAAAGTTCGTGGAAATGTTTGTATTATTAATTAATTCCATTTTCTCATGAACCTTTTGAAGTACCCTCATATATACTTATATACTTTATTTTTATATTTTCAAATTTGCAACTAATATACTTTACTAAGTAAATCCAAAGATGGGTTTGCATTTAATAAACAAACTTTAATTCACAGCTCCCAAAATAAAGCATGGGAGAGAAATCAACCTAAAACTTAACATTGAGTG
>NW_007776376.1:0-1584 GCF_000696425.1 Galeopterus variegatus | reverse complement strand
AAGACAGAGAATGGGCAACACTTTGAAAAGTAAAATAAATGGACCTGTGTCTGAGTTTGGAGAGCCCACAGTGTTTGTAATATCCAGCATTTAACATAGGTGGTTTGTCTATTTGGGGAGAAATAAAATTTAATTGTGGATATATGTTGCCTGAATGTAAGTAAATATCGAAAAATTGTGTTGTACTGTGTTTAAAAGGAGCCGCAAAATATTTTATTTTTATTTTAAAAACATTCACATGGTGTTGTCAAGAGCATCTATTTTTAATTATGCCTTTAGGTAGGAACAAGACAGTGTCATTTATCATTAACTTCCTAAGGCAGTTATATGTTTTGGATGGATTTTTCCTTTTCTTATTCTCTTATGGTAATTAGATACAGAGATAGAGAGGAAGATAGATAGATAATAGAGTTGTACAAATACTTAAAGCACATTGTTTGGCAATCGTATGTGTGTTTCCCTTTCAAGAATATGAGCAATTTAAGGTCAAGGATCATGTTCTATTTGTTTGTGTGTCCAGGGAGATATTGGCATGAGCACTGACTGGCCAGAGCTGAAGGCTGGCCTAGGTGCTGAAGCAAAGGAGTCGAGTTCTCCTGCTGGGAGCCCAGGCTTAACCCTTTAGTTGCCTGGATATGGGGAAGTTTGAGTTCCAGGAGAGGCTACAAGGTGGCTAAAACAATGCCTGGGGTGGGTGGGATACCCAGGGAACTTGGGCAAGACTTTAACAACTAGTATGAACATAATTCTCAACCTGGCTGAAACTCATCTTTTTGTCTCTCTTTAGTGCTTTGCATATTGCCTGGCACATAGTAATCTTCAATAGCTTTGTGCTGAATAAAAATAATAAATTTTTCCCACACCCACCAATTTAAACTGAGTCAAGCCAGTCTAGGAGTATTCTGGGTGAGAACAGAGATGCAGTCAGGTCTGAAAATATTGCCATAGATAATCCACAAAAGAAATAATACACAGTACATATATACACAGAGACAAATGTCCTATCAAAATTGCGTTGTGCATAGAGAGAAAAAGAATGGTTATGTGCCAATGATACCAACATCCTTTCTATATATATATGTAGTGTGGGGTCTGGTTAGAAGTATTCATCCAAAAACCTGTCCACAATGCTGGGTGAGTTGTAGGAATTATAGCCAAAACGGCTAAAAGTTGTCTGGCTTCAGTTGCCACTAGTATCTTGTACCCAAATTTACCTGTTTGCCAAGACCCAGGAGGAATAAACAAGGAGTCATATTTAACACTCAGCCTAAATTAATCCCCAGAAAGTAAACGTTTCTAATACTTTAAGTTGGAGGCAAAGGGAGAACAACTGACAAACGGTAGAAATAGTGAAGAATTACCATGGGCAAATAAGCAATGGAAATTTGTTTTAAAATAAGACTACGGGGAGGGATAAAACTCATGCTAAGTAAACTGCCCTGCTTAGACAAAATAGGACTCAACCCTCATTAAGGAAGGAAGGCTTTCTAATGACAATTTCTATTTTTGCATAAAGTCACTTGGACAATATCTAAGAATTAAAGAATATCTTGGAAAGAAATTACTAGTGTCATTACTGATTAT
>NW_007776375.1:908-3566 GCF_000696425.1 Galeopterus variegatus | reverse complement strand
AAAAAATCAAGAATTTTCTTTTTCCCTGTGTTTAAGTTTCCCATTACTTATTTTTTAATCAAATCCCTATATGGCAGCTGATAACACTATGATTTGTAGACAGAAATATGAATGCAATTGCTTACTCAATCTTTATTATTATTATTATTAATTTTGACCCTTTGATCATGTCAAAAGAATTATATGGTATATGGGAACCTTAGATATTTCTGCTTCAGGATCCCAATATCGACATCTATTTGTAGCAGGGTCTTGAACAAACAGTTGTAACATCTGTATCCAAAGTAATGATTTATTCTGTAAGATTTGTAAACTATAATATCTAAGGGCTGCCCATAAGGATTTTGCAAGTAAGCCACAACAGGAACACCACCTAAGGGCACAAAAAACTCCACTCTCTCAAGTCAGTTGGAAACAGATTTGCCTTTTACAAATGGTTGATTACTTTAACACACTAACATTCCAAAGTGGCTATGACATAGAAAAATCTCACTGGGGCTCAGATCATTGTTTACTGTTGCGTAGCTTCTGTTGCTCACAGAAACAGTGAGTAAGCAAACACTGAACAAAAGTTATAATATGATAAAATATGCTATGGGATACCTAGGTAATGTAACTGTAGCAGTATGAAATATTATGAATTACTTTTTTCCTAATTTAAACCAGTTTATCCTGTTTAATAACAATTACTTAGGTCTCTATAACATTCTCCAGGAAAATTAAATTAAAAGAGTACCATCTTTTTTATTCCTGACTATAAAATTCTGGTACTTTCCCATTTAAAAATGTCAGATACTTAGGCCAAACCACACCACCCCCCTCAAATATAAAAAAGTACTGAACTGCACTTATTTGATGGTACAGCATGATTGGTTAAAAGGCATTACAGTGTTAGAAACTTTCTAGAAAAAAATGTTTTTCATAACTTATGTGTTAACTATAACTCTATTATCATTTATCATAAACTAACAAACTCAAAACTAGTAATCCACAAAAAATCATAAAAATACCAAGCATATTTTTTAAATCCCATATTTAAATAAAATACTAAAACATGGAATCAAGAAAAAATGGTAATTTTATGTCAGGTTTGTAAATTTATTCCTAGGGAATTTTTAATAACTTAATTGTCTTTTTAAATTATGTATTAAAAATCCTTCTGATGTATTTTTTCATTCAAAAATATTTACTAGGAATCCTAAAAAACTTTACTTACTATAATTTAATGCCAGATCTCTAGAAAACAAATTCTATCTAAAATACTTACACAAAAAAACTCGTAATGTTTACCTTGATTTATTCTCTTATTTACCTAGAGACAAGATAAAAACAAACTATTGTTTTAAAAAGGTTATAAAATTTCCAAAGTGTTTTTGAATGAATAATTAATAAGAAAGATGCCTATAAGGTATAAAAATAAGCATCTATTTTTGATGAGATTGAGAAAAATGGGGAGTATATTAGATGGTAATCATGCATTTAATTAAATTTTCTTGCAAAAAAATGTAATTAAAAGTTAACACTGAAGTAGTTCTAGTTCAGTTAATGGCAAAGTAAGTTGTATTGAGAAAAATGGGGAGTATATTAGATGGTAATCATGCATTTAATTAAATTTTCTTGCAAAAAATGTAATTAAAAGTTAACACTGAAGTAGTTCTAGTTCAGTTAATGGCAAAGTAAGTTGTATTAAACTAACATAAACTCTGGACCAAACAAAAACAAAAGAAAAAACAAAAAAACTACAGCAAAAGCAATACTATTTCAAGGGACCAGAGAATGGACAAAACCAGACAGAAACCAGAGGATACTCAAACAAGGTGAGATAAACGTTGACATGGCTTTTGCCCAGAGGGCGCTCTCCGGGCTACATGGGGAGTACTAGAGCTCAATTAGAAATCACACTTACTGGCGTGAAGTGCCAAGGAATGAAACACACACATACATACACACACACAAATAAAGAGATGGAAAATAAGAGAGGAAATGTAGGGAATTTAGAGGATCAGTACAGGAGATTTAAAATCCACATAATAGTAAGCCAAAAGAGAAAAGAAAAGAGAAGAGACAGAATTTAAATAGAAGTAAAAGAAAAAAAATGCAAGAACTGAAGGATTTAAATTTCCAGATAGAAAGGGCACATTAAGGACCCAGAACAATGGATTAAAAGACACAGCATCATTAACATTCAGAACACTTGGGACAAAAAGAGGATCCTAAAAGCTTCCAGAGCAATAAAATATGTTACATACAAATGATCAGGAATTCGAATGGCATTAAATTTCTATAGCAATGTTGGATACCAGAAGTCAATGAATTAACCCCTCAAAAGTTCATTAAAAAATGTATATTATAAAGAAATTATGCATGGTTTTCAAAAATTTTTGTACCAAAATAAACTTGTACTAACCTGTTATAACATGCCTGGACAGGCTCTGGTTTAAGGAATTAAGAAGAATAAGACATCAGGTTTTTTTTGTTTGTTTTTTTTGTTTTTACTCTCTTTTTCCGACTGGTAAGGGGATCGCAACCCTTGGCTTGGTGTCGTCTGCACCGTGCTCACTGAGCGCACCGGCCATCCCTATATAGGATCCGAACCTGCAGTGGGAGCGCCGCTGCGCTCCCAGTGCCGCACTCTCCCAAGTGAGCCATGGGGTTGGC
>NW_007776375.1:0-411 GCF_000696425.1 Galeopterus variegatus | reverse complement strand
CGAAAAAATTAATCTTGTTCATGCCCTAATTTAAGAGGAAAGATGATTAACAGCAGAAACAATAGCCAACACCATAAACATCTCAACTGGTTCAGCTTATACAATCCAGACTGAAAAAGTACAGTTGAGCAAATTTTCTGCTTGATGGGTGTCAAAACTGTTGCACCCAGATCAGCTGCAGACAAGAGCAGAGCTTTCAATGGAAATTTCAAATAAGGGGAATCAAGATCCTGAAGCATTTATTCAAAAGATTATAACAGGAGATAACACATGACTCTACCAGTATGATCCTCAAGACAAACCACAATCAAAGCCATGCTACCGGGCCGGCCCGGTGGCGCACTGGAGAGTGCGCCGCTTGGGAGTGCGGCGGCGCTCCCATCGAGGGTTCGGATCCCATGTGGAGACCGG
>NW_007776374.1:3007-3566 GCF_000696425.1 Galeopterus variegatus | reverse complement strand
TCGATGAACATTTAGACAGTTTTTATATCTTGGCCAATGCAAATAGTGCTAAAGTGAACATGGGAGTCCTAATATCTCTTTCAGATCCTGATTTAAGTTCTTTTGAGTAAATGTCCAGAAGAGTGATTGTTCTAAGTTATTTGAGGAACCTCCATACTATTTTCCATAGCTACACCATTTTGGATTTTTATCCACAGCATACAGCATTGTAATTTCACCACATCCTCACCAACACTGGTCTTTTTTCCTATAGCCATCCTGATAGTGTGAGGTGATATCTTGTTGGGGTTTTGGTTTGCATTTACTTTCCATACATATCTAAATTTTTCAGTATCATTCCACTGTGATCAGAAAAGATACATCACATGATTTCAATCTTTTGAAACCTGAAAGACTTGTTTTTTGACCTGGAATGTGGTCTGTCATGGAAAATATTTTGTGTGCTAGAGCAAAATGTGTATTCTGCTGCTGTTGGATGGAACATTCTGTGTATGCTAATTAAGACCAATACAATATTCAAGTTCTTCATTTCCTTATATATTCCACAGTGTTCAAGTAC
>NW_007776374.1:0-1248 GCF_000696425.1 Galeopterus variegatus | reverse complement strand
ATATTTATATCAGAAAAAAGGTGTTTTATCTTACTAGCAAAATTGGAAATTTGTCAATATATCTCATATTTACATAAATGTATTTATTTATATTAGTGTTTAAAATTATTTTATTTTTTAAAGATAATGTATTATACATATCTATAGGATACAAAGTTGACTTTCCATACTTGTGTACAATGTGTAGTGGTCGGATCAGAATAGTTAGCTTATCCATCATTACAATACAGAATCATTCTCTGTGTTCATTAACCAATTTCTCATTTACCCCTTCTCCCTTCCCCTCCTCTTCCCTTTTCCACTTCTACTAACCACAGTTATATTTTCTCCTAAAAGTTCAACATATTATTGTGATTGTTTCTTTTTCTCTGTCTGTCTCTCTTTATTGTTTATTTGTTTGTTTATGGATTTGGCTCCTGCTTATAATGAGAACATGCAGTATTTCTCTTCCTGCACCTGGGTTGTTTCACTTAGATAATTTTCTCCTGGTTCATCCATGTTGCTTTGAATGGCAGAATTTCATTATTTTTAATGATTGAGTGGTATTCCATTGTGTATATATGCATACCACATTTTCCTTATCAAGAATGGATTAATTCATTCATGAGGGTATAGTCTTCACAATCTAATCACCACTTCAAGGCCCCACCTTTCAATTACCATGATAGGATTTCCCACCCTCTTAACATTGTCGGTGGGGATTAAGTTTCTAATTCATAGACTTTGGAGTATACAATTCAATCCACTGCATCTCTCTTCCTTGTTGTTGTTGTTGTTGTTGTTGTTGTTGTTGTTGATGATGATGTTTAGTTTTGTTTCATTTTTAATGTATCATACTCCTACTTTCTGGCACAGAGATTTTATTCCGTAAATATTCTGATAGTGTCATGGAAGTTTCCTTGTATGTAGCAAGTCATTTTTCTCTTATGGCTTTTGAAATTTTCTTTTTATCTTTGATTTTGATAATTTGATATTTGATTATATTTTGTCTCAGCCTGAATTTCTTTGAGCTCACCTTATTTGGGGTCCATTAGGTTTCTTGAATCTGTATGTCCATTTCCTTTACCCTATTGGGAAGTTGTATTAGTCTGTTTCTGTTGCTTATAACAGAATACCTGGAACTGGGTAATTTACAAAGAAAAAAGGTTTATTTGGCTCATGTTTCTAAGACAGCTGCATCTGGTGTAGATCTCAGGATTCTCCTCCTCATGGCAAAATATGGTGGACCAGCCCACAGGTGCAAGAAGA
>NW_007776373.1:2963-3566 GCF_000696425.1 Galeopterus variegatus | reverse complement strand
AACCACTTAAAAATTTGGAATTTAAATACAGTACAACATATCTTTTGAAATACATATCTAGTCTCCATAAAGTCTGATGCTGCAAGTAGAAGAAAATAATTATACCAAATAAAAGAGAAACATTAAAAATATTTAGAGCTCTGACTTTTAAATGCCAAGTCTTCCGCAGGGCATAAACAGGAAAACTTCTGGTTTTCGAATGCATGAGTAATGAAGTAAAACATGATCACAGAGATAGGCTCATTCAACAAATTCATGTAGGATGAGCTCTTTCTGTAACAAAATTGGATAAATTAGAATTTTGTACTTTACATATTCAAATACATTTCCCATTTATTATAAAATACTGAAGAGTTTTGATTGTATTTCTGAGAAAATAATTTGCACTATTTTATTCCTGAACTCTGGTATAGAATGTAACTGTGCTTTACCATATTTTCTGGAATTAACACAGAATAGCAGAATGATTGATAATGCCACATTATTAAATAAAAATTAATGCATAAATTTGAAGACAGTAAAGATCTCAAGATAAAGATTATTTATTTATTTATTAGGTAGATACAATATACTTATATTTCAGGTGTCAAAATACTATGTTTG
>NW_007776373.1:0-2122 GCF_000696425.1 Galeopterus variegatus | reverse complement strand
CATCTGGCAGGGCTCTGGTAGGCTAGAAAGGGGTTCTTAAATGGCACTGAGTTGAGATCTACTGCATAGGTGTGAGGTATCAGAGCAACAAAGATGAGCTTCTCAGGGGGAGGAAGCTCACCATGCTGGCATGGGAGAAAGTGAGGACCACCCCGGCCTCCAACTCAACAACTACAAGGCAGACTTTGGAATTCAATTTGATATTATTTGGCTTCATTTTTTGTTGTTGTTGTTTCATTTGGAATGGAGCGGCCTATTAAAAGTTCTGTATTTTTAATTAACATGTAAGCTCAAAATTAGAGAATTTCTCTATTTATGTGTATTCTATCAACAATCAGAAATATTTGTAGGAGAAAAAGGCTGCAATTTCTGAGGAGGTAGAAGGCAGTCACAAGAACCACTACCAATAATTATAAATAAAGGATTAATTGTCTGGAGTTAGACTTTACTCAGTGGTGGAAGGAGGAAGGGTGGTGAAGTCCTGAAAGAGGAGTCGAATCAACCAGACAAGAGCAATCAGTCTGTCCACCTTTTTTCCATCAGAGAATGATGCTCTATCATGGGTTATTGCCAAGAAATTTTTGTCACCATTTTTTAATTGTTTCTTCTAAGTACTTAACTACCTGCTACATATTGAATTTTCCCCCCAAACTCATTGAAGCTTGACCCCCATTGGAACAGTGTTGAGAGAACAGGAAATCCAATTAAGGTATTTGAAAGGTGAGGCCTTTAAGAGGTGATTAGATTTTGAGGAATGTGACCTTGTGAATGATTGATCCACTCATGAAGTCGTGGGCATGGTTCTGATGGTTTTATAAGGAGTGCAAGTAAGAAGGTTAGCTCACTCTTGCTCATGCCATTTCCTCTCCTGATGGGATACCCTGAGTTGCTGTAGAGAGTCATCACCCAGAAGAAGGCCGTCACCAGATGTGCTTGAATTCTGGACGTCTAGCCTCCAAAACTGTAGGAAACAAATTTCACTTCTTTAGAAATTACCCAGCTTCAGTTATTCTAAGTAACAGAAATGGACTGACATACTACCTGTCCAAATTATTAGCCTCTGCTCATATAACAGTGTAGATCTGCACTTTGGTGACTTCTTTCTCCATGCAATGTGATGACATGCCAGCTAGCAGGATTTCCTTTCACCGCTGTTCTTCGGGGCCCACCATGAGTGGGATTACTACGCTGAAACAGACCCCTCCAGGGCAGGGCCAATATATGATGTAGAAACAACTGTGCACAAGGCCTGGATTCTTTCTCAAATGACTCTGCATTGGGACCAACAACTACAGTGAGTGTCTTCTGGGATTACTCAAATCATATTCCTCATACAGCAATACAACTTAATAACGGAGTAGTGCAGTTGACAGCTAACTTTGTGACTTCGTGGGTAAATCATATCAGAGGTTTTGACTCTGAAAATGTTCCATAAAAAAGAGAGTTTTCAGACATATTTCCTGGAGCCCCCTTGACCAACATTTTCTTCCAAACTCCTTTAATAAGAGCTTCTCTACTGTTTCATTAAATTTGCTTCATTTAAGAACAGTCTCAAATTTTGACATGAAATTTAGGTCTGCCAGTGATAGATTTGCTCATGACAAAAATGTTATGGTCTTCATTACATTGCTTATAATAACTTCTTTTCATGGTCCCTGTCTAAACCAAGTGGAAGAATGGCTTCAATTTTCTTTCTAAGAGGCAGGTCAAGTTATTAACCTGACCGCTGTTTCTAGAGGGTGAAAGTCAGCCAACATCTGTCTTAGACTTGTGTATTCGCTCAGTTCTGTAGAGAAACAGAATATCTAAAATATAATTCTTGTGTTTCAGGTGGCACTATTCAGAAAAGTTTACCATAATACTTCAGTTAAAAATTTTATTTTCTCATTTTATTTTCTATTGTGGTATACTTTTAAAGTTTCATATTCAATCAATTACCAGGGATTGAGTAGGTATCTTTTAACATACCTACAGATAAATAGATGGATGGATAGACATAAATATGTCATCCTTTTCTTATATTAATTTGGCCAGGGATTAAAATATTTACACATTCTTAGTTATGTCTCTCACAAAGGCTAGGCGAGCTTTCTAAAATTATTAACTAAAGATGCATTTAAAC
>NW_007776372.1:1798-3566 GCF_000696425.1 Galeopterus variegatus | reverse complement strand
CACTGTCAGCGAGGTGAGAGCCTGACCAAAGGGGGAAATTGTTAAATAAAATTATAGGAGGCAATTAATTTGGACTAAGTCTGAACTAGGCCTCAGAAGACCAGAAAAAAAAAAATCAAAACGGAGTCACCCCTACTAAGTTCCAGGTCACTTAGATTGTGCTCTGACCTGATACATCAGGAGGAAGAGATAACAGCCAATTTCTCAAACAGGCCAGCTTAAATCTTCAATAGACATGAAAATAAAGTTCTCTCTGCTTTAATTGTTATACAAAAAGGATAGCCTAAAGTAACCTGATGTTCAATAATCACTTATTTTATTTTTCTATTCTGTCTTCCTGTCCTCACCTTACAAGGAAAGTAACTTTGAAATAACCAATCACTTTTTGTCCTTTGTTTCTGCTTCTTCAGCCTTTTCTGTCTATAAAACAAACCTCCTCTGCTTGAACACTTGTTCTATCTTATGAAATGAGGTGTTGCCCGATTCTAGAATTGCAATAAAGCCAGTTGGGATCTTTATTTTTATTTTATTTATTTTTATTTTTTAAATTTATTTTATTTATTGAATCAAAATCAATTGTACATATTTTGGGGGTTGAACATTGAGATATGTTGATTAAATCAATATTACTAGCATATATATATTGTTACAAATTGTAATTATTCTTCATGCCCCTTGTCCAACCTCTCCCCTTCCCCCATTCCCTCCCTCCCCCCTCCCCTCTAATTGCCCAGATTTCTTCTCTCCTTCTGAAAGAATAATGGTTACTCTGTTAACTTGTTGCCTAGATGATCTGTCCAATGCTGAGAGATGTGATCAGGTCCCCCAATATTACCATAGAGCAGATGCTTCTTCTGTCACTCTGAAACGGGTTTTGTGGAAAGAGACATCCTCTTCTTTTCTTTGTCTCTGCTGGTGACACGTCTTGTGTGAATGCACTCCAGTGGTTGGCAGACCATCTGTGTGGTGGCTGTGATGTCCAGCCACTTTTGCAGCAGTCATGGTTACTGTGGTGGCTGGCGTGGGTCACCCACGTGGAGGTGCTGTTTTTGGTGTGTTCCTAGGCACTGGCGGTATGCCTGGTTGTGGGGTATGTTTGGTCCTCAATGCCTCTGGTCCCTGGGCAGGCCCCAAGATGTGGCACCATGTGCCTGGTTGTGAGAGAGGGGTCCAGTCCCCTTCTCCATCTCCCAGGTCCCTGGGTGGGCCCCGAGGTACTGGTGTGGTGTGCCTTGTTGTAGGAGGAGGGTCTGGTGGGTCCTCCATGCCGCGGGTCCCTGGGTGGGCTCCAAGGTGCTGGCATGTTGTGCCTGGTTGTGGGAGGGTGGCCCAGTCCCTAACTCCATACCCCGGGTCCCTGGGTGGGCCCTAAGGCGCTGGCTCAGTGTGCCTGGTTGTGGGAGGGTGGCCCGGTCCCTGACTCCATATCCCGGGTCCCTGGGTGGGCTCCAAGGTGCTGGCTCACTGTGCCTGGTTGTGGGAGAGAGGTCCAGTCCCCTTCTCCATGCCTCATGTCCCCGGGTGGGCCCTGAAGCTCTGGCATGGTGTGCCTGGTTGTGGGAGGGTGATCTGGTCCCCTTCTCCATGCCCCAGGACCGTGGGCGGGCCCCAAGGTGCTGGCTTGGTGTGCCTGGTTGTGGGAGAAAGGTCTAGTCCCCTTCTCCATTCCTTGAGTCCTCAGGCAGGCCCTGAAGCACTGGTGCAGTATGCCTGATTGTGGGAGAGAGGACCATTCCCCTTCTCCTTGCCCCGGGTCCCTGGGTGGGCT
>NW_007776372.1:0-904 GCF_000696425.1 Galeopterus variegatus | reverse complement strand
TTTTGTGCAGCTCAGGGTTTAATGGTTGACCTTGTAGGTACTTCCAGCTCTCCAGAGATCCGGTGGATCTGTGTTCTGTAGAATCTCTGATCTGGACCTGAGTTTTTTCATCAAATTACACCCCATGCCCAACCAGTCTCCTCTGAGTGGTCCTGTGCTGATTGGGGGGCAGATCAGCTGTCCTTGCTGTGTCCCGGTGTTCCCCTGGTGGGCACATCTCCCCCACTGCCCATGCTGCAAACACTTCCCATGGGATGGGCCCTGCGCTGGTCCCTTGCGATGGCTCACTGGCCTCTGAATGGCTCCCTTTTTCAGCTGTTCTGGCTCCTTGCTCCTGTGTGGGTCCACATGAACCCTATTGGTGGTCTTGCTGTCCTGGGGCCACCAAGGCCCTCTTCTCTTCTGCTGCCTCCAAGTAACTCCATCTGAAGGGCACAGCTGCAGCTCCTGCCCGCTCCTGTTACATGTGCTTAGCAGCTCGAGCCTTAAAGCAGCCGGGGCCCGAAATGCTCAGAGCAGCTTTTTCTTTCTCTCATCGTAGTTTCTCCCACCATCATGAACTCCATAGGTCTCTCCTCCTCTTTTCCTGAGCTCCAGCGGCCCCGGCTTGGCTGATGTTACATTTTTATAGTTGTAAGTTGCTTGATTTGTGGGAGAGACACTGGGGACTGTCTATTCTGCCATCTTGATTGGATCTCTCAGAATATTCCAGTTGGGATCTTTAAAAATAAATAAATAAATAAAATGGAAAGCAATGAAATAAAAGACAGTAACGAAAATCAAGGAAACCAAAAGCCAGGGTCTACTGAAAAGATTAATAAAACTGATAAACCCATAGTAGATTAGTCAAGATAAGGAAGAAAATACCTACAAACTGCCACTGTCAAGAATAAAAGGGGGGAGT
>NW_007776371.1:0-3566 GCF_000696425.1 Galeopterus variegatus | reverse complement strand
AATGTGTGCATATCTGCTCTGCATTTTAAGTTCCTCATTTGGAGGAACCAAAGCAGTGCACATTTTACCTCTCCGGTAAGACCAGTAATGCCACTGTAAGTCACTGGGGATGTGTCGAAGAAACAAGGTGGTGAGGAGGTGGTTCCCTCCGTGTCACTTCACTGGGCCGTTGCTCTTGCTTCATCGGGGGTGATCTGAATACAGTGCGTGGCTCATGGTTCCTATTTCAAGCAAACCTCTCCTAAGCTAGGAAATAGCCAAACCATCGTCTGATCCTTTAGCCATGTGTGTCCTTCTTTGAGTCTGCATGTACTACTTGGCATTTCCGATTTCAAATATCTTAACATATTTGCTGCATAATGCTAATAAATAATATTTAAAATGTGCCAGATGCAGCAATCTACAGACAACCAAAATACCTTCCCTTGCCAAGCGGGTCGCTGTTCCCTGAGTCTCCGCGTCTGGGTGCTGAGCCAAGACACTGGGCCTCGCTGCCACTCTCCCTCCACCTTCTCATTGTTTTGCTTGGAATTCAAGTGACTTACTTCTGGAATTCAAACATTTAACACAAGCATTTCCCCTTAATCTGTTAGTCGAGACAGGTGACAGTGTTTATTTTAAAAAGAAAAAAATGTCATGTTCCCAAAAGGCAGCAGAAGCAGCTTACTCCTTGCTTGTAAGAGCATTCACGTCACTTGTGGTTCTAGGACACAAACCCTGCAGTCTTGTCACGAGGAAGGAACATGTAAATGGACTGTGTTCTTCACTTTAACAAAACATTTAATTATGGCATCAGCAGATTAGAGGGCGCTGTGCCGCAGTAGGCACCAGTGCAGAGAGAGACGCAGACGCAGCTCTCCGGGTACAGCTGGATCCTCCAAACCCAGCTCTCGTCACTGCACCTGCTCCGCGGTGGGTGGACGTTTATTTGTGTCCACATCATTGCAAGAATGAAGTTTTGCTGGGACAGTTTCTTCCCATCCCATGTCTATAGGCCCACGAATGTCCACGGTGTGTGAAGACTTGCTTTATGATGACATTAGTGGTTTTGGTACGTCATGATTTAAGTGAAATAATGTTGAATGGATCTCGTTTGTGTACTTTTAAGTAGTTCACCATCCTTATGAGTTTTAGTACTGCAAGTAAGAGTTAATTTTCATTGTTCTCTTTAATAATAATAATGAATCTCCCCAGTATCTCACTCCATCATTGTTAGTGCTAAGAGATGCCAAAGTAACAATTTCTATGACTTTTAATGGAGCTAACGTCCTACTTTATCCTGCCACCCCTTGGGTTTCCTCAAGCACCTTTGGCAGCTGGGACCTGTAGGAACAGGTGAGCCAGTGTTGTCTGACATGAGGGATCCTCATGCCCGCAGACCGGATCCAAATGATCCTTTTACGAGTCTCCAGACTCCACCGTCCCTGCGTGCGGAGGCAGCAGCAGCACCACCTGCTGGCAGCAGGGTCACCCAGCGTGGGCCACGGAGCACAGGACAGCGTTTGCATTCCTCGTGACCACCACGGTGAGATGCCCGTTCCTACCAAACGTTGGCTTGTCGCATATGGTGAGATACAACTCTTAATTTTAATAGATGGGATATTTTCTTGATCCTGGAAACCGACCCTTGATGCTGACACTAGAAAAATAGTGACCAAAAAGTCTCAGAATGTAACAGGATCTTAGGGTACTAAGTCAGAGGCACACAGGGTGTCCTCTTCCACCTGGAGGACGTCTTCATTAATGAGCAGTTCGGTGCTTCCAAACACCCCGTGAGAACTACCTCACGTAGGCACTGCGGCGGCTCTGCGCCTGTGATTCTGGAGCACCCGTGCTGGCGGGCCGCACCTTCTCTTGGTCGGGGGCTGTCCAGCTCTACCAACTTAGATTTGCTCGTGCTAGAGCTTCCTTCTTAAAGCTCCAGTCAGAGGCACTCGCGGAGAGCCCAGAGCAAGGAGCCATGCCAAGTGACCCTGCCCACTGGAAGCTCCCAGCCACTGAGGAGACCCAGCTCCAGGTGATTAGCACCTGCACATCCCATGTCCAGATGGGAAGGCTCCAGGGGGACAGAGCCCTAACCCGGGGTCTGGACTGTGAAGAAAGCGAAGACATAGACAAGGGGAAGAGCTGGGGAGCAGAGCTTTCTGAATTCCTGCCGCTGCTCCAGATTTATAAGATCGCCGTTAAGTTGAGGTTGCCATGGCAACACTAGCATGTGGCACCTCCTATTTGGCTACAGCTGTAAAGATGTTTGTTGGATAACACAGAAAGGACGAAGCAGGGATGAGATGTATAATGAAGCATCCCAAGTTTCTTATGTTACTTATTTGGGAAATTCTTCCCAGTTTCAGGAGATCCAAAGGCAATGTTTTTGGATGCCCATCATCAATTAAAATTTCTATTTGTAATACGAATTACTTAAAGAAATTTCTAGGTTGCAAATAATCATTCAACAAATCCTGACTGTGTGCCCACTGCGCATGCTGAGTGCATGAAACAACGGTCCCCGCCCTAGGAAAAAATGAATCTCGTGAGAGGAATCGAGCTTGGAGCCCACAGTTAAAGCACAAAGCAAGATGCGACTAATGCCATGGAGATGTATTTTTTACATAGCAAGTGTTACATGTGGGGGTTGCAGGAGAGGAAGATCAGGGTGGGCGTGATGGGCATGTCCCGTCAGACTCACGAAGGAGGAGGTGGTGGCTGAACTGGACGTCAAAGTCCAGGTGGATTCATTTCAGGAGGATTTGCATGGACAAAATGCAGAGAAGGATTGGGGGCTTGGGTAGCATCAGACCGTGGGAAATAGGGTCTTATTGGGATAGAAAGTAATAGGTTAGAAAAGTGGAATTAGAACAAAGGGAGTCCAGGTGGATTCATTTCAGGAGGATTTGCATGGACAAAATGCAGAGAAGGATTGGGGGCATGGGTAGCATCAGACCGTGGGAAATAGGGTCTTATTGGGATAAAAAGTAATAGGTTAGAAAAGTGGAATTAGAACAAAGGACAATGCTAGTCTGGGCACCCTTGATGGTTTTTGAAACAGGTTGTATTTTGCACCAGAAGTGCTGATCGGGTGGCTCTGTGAGGATGGAGCTGGAAGGTGATGTGGTGGTAAGAAGTCTGGGGCAGAGGCCTGAACACCAGCAGCAGCATGCTTCAGGGACCAGGCGCAAGCTCTGCTGCCACTGCTGGCTGCCGGGGGCTGTGGGCCGGTCGTTTCACATCCCTAGGCCTTGGTTTCCCCATATATAAGACGTGAGCCTCACCTTAGCATCTTTTGAGCTTAAAAAAGAAAATTCTATAACGCGGATGATTCCAAAGCTTACACAATGGTGGCCAGCACTGAAAAAGGCAGCCCAGGCGTGCACCACGAGGGTGGCCTTTATCAAAGCCCGTGGTTGGCTTGGGGTGCCGGGTTGCTGGTGGCTTCTGTTCTCATTCTGCTTACCTTCATTTTCTGTTCTTTTCTACATGTGCTATTTACGTAACCGAAAAGTTGGAGTTTTAAAAAAACAAAGCCCTCCCTCCACCACCACATCCCCTCACACATGCATTCGTATATA